>NC_085863.1:35259047-35261547 GCF_034702125.1 Engraulis encrasicolus
TCAGTCACTTTGGCTAGCACGGCAAGCTACAGTAGCAACGAGTTTCACTGAGCTGTGTAGCTTTGTGAGCAGTCCCACAAAACGTTACTGTTCGGCAGAAACCTTCATTGTTTATTTAATAAAAAATGAAAACAATCATGATATAACATACAGTGTAGATACAAGGTTACTGTCAGTCAGTGATGAAAAGTAACTTACAGTATTTCTCAATTGGTTTTGTACATTTCTCGAATCTCTCTCGCAATTTGCAAAACATAATATTCATTCTCAAAACAGCTTTAACAAATGGCAAAACACCGTGGATGACCTGCAAAACCGAGTCTCTTGTTGAAAACCCAAGTTTTTCTGTCAATGAACGTATCAGTGCCAGCAGAATGGTTAGTCATTGTGTCATAGTGTGGTCCGTGTATGGACAAGCTAGTCAAATCGATTTGTCATGTTGTCAATTGAATAGTACACTCTTGAGGATCTTTTCTGAAGCAAAATGTTGTTTAGATTGGATGGGAAATGTTGTAAATTCGACTTTATATTACATTGATCAGATAAGATTGTCCTAGATATACATTTAGACTATGACTATTTATTGACAGGTTTTCTCACTGCAAAATTGCAAGGTAACACTTCCAAATAAGGGGCCATAATTAACAGCAAAGTAGCTATAACCTAATACTTTAGTAAGGGTTAATAATCATTACTTAACGCCACATTAGACACATATTAATTGTTATTAATGCACATGTCAAACATTAGCAAGCAGTTACTTAACTATTAGATAACTATTACCTTGTGTTACAAGTTCATAGCATAAAAAATATTAAACTAATAGATAAGTAAGGGTACAGTAATAGTTAAGTAGCTATTAGGTCATACTTAACTAAGGACCAAAAGTAACACTTACTTAATACAAAAGTAAGGCATAACTAATGAATAAATAATACCGAAATATTGTCTGTACATTGAGTACCCATCATGCACTGCACTTCTTGGAGCTAATATTCTCAGACATTAACTTAATTATCACAAAGGAATGGTTTAGTTTCGCTTCAAAACTATTACTCTTCATAATGTTCTGCATTTATTGTAGGGTTTTTACCATTAAAACTAATAAGTGGTATATGAACAAATTACATCTCATCACCCCACCATCATTGTGAAGTGTACGTCCAATCCTTGCTATATAATGGCTCCTGTTGCCATTATTACAGTGATTTGAACGAGTGAAAACTAGACGTCGCAGTAAATTAATTACTTAACTATTAGGTATGCGCAGCCAACTCTATTATAAGGGTCCCAAACACCAATATCTATGGATTAATTAACGATTAGTTATCCGCAGCCAACTCTAATATAAGGGTCCCAAACTCCAATATCTATCCATTAATTAACCATTAGTTAAGTAACTGCTTACTAATGCTCAACATATGCATTAATAACAATTAATATGTGTCTAATATGGCATTAAGTAATGATTATTATCCCTTACTTAAGTATTAGGTTATAGCTACTTTACTGTTAATTATGGCCCCTTATTTGGAAGTGTTACCAATAGGAAAAATAGCAAATTCTGATTGAGGTGTCAAAATGCACCCTCTACCATCCCTTTTTACTTGTCTTGCAAGCCCATGTGAAAAAAATCTAGAACTGTAAAGCAAAATAAATTTGAAACAATACACTGATACTGTATAAAGTGCACTTACTGTCTTGTGAAATTCTAGGGAAATATTGTAATTTTGCGTGGAGCGTAATTATAAAGGGCACATGAGGCATAGAATACAGTAATATAATGCAGTACAGTGCCTATTGTTGTATTGCATGCATGTTTTCTCTATCCCTTCTATTGCCTTTGATTAGAGAGAGTCAATATTTACCTGTGAGCAATTTACCAATTCAGATCACATTTATAGATAAAAATCCAATGGAAATTATACAGTGCTTATCACATTATGACAGCTTGGTAAGTCATTTTGCATGTCAAGACTTAAACTATGACATAGGGCCTAAATGTTTTGGGGGGTGAGATAGTTTTGTGTATTCAGTGACAATGCTTTTTGAGTGATATGACAAAAGCAATTGATAATGTACGAAAAAGCTGAGAATTGTACACAACCATCTGCATGGTGATGAAAGCATTTGCTAAATGCTGAAAACTATGAGAAACGTATTTTACCATGTGCACAGACAACAGCAGGAAGTCACAATTGAACAAGAAGTTCTGAGAATGATTATTCTGTTGTGAGAAATGTACAAAACCAATCGAGAAATACTGTAACTGAAAGCTATGGTTTTCATTGATACTCATGCGTAACCTCCCAGCTTACAGCTCTTGAAGGTCTTGAAGACGTCGAGTAATTGCTAGGACTGTTAACTTTGGTTAGCCTTGAAGCTAGCAGTGAATCAATAGGCAAGGAGAGTTTCACTGAGCTCTGTGGCTTTGTAAGCAGTCATGTAGACTTAGCTATACATTGTATAAGAAAGCTAGGGTTGAAGCCTTACGGCCCTT
>NC_085863.1:35274047-35289047 GCF_034702125.1 Engraulis encrasicolus
TGGCTCTGGCAGCAGTTGCCAGTATACATACCGCCGTGACTGACAGCTTTCTGACGGCTTTCTGGCACTCGTCTGGATTCTTCAATTCACAGGCTTTACCAATGTGAATGCGGAATTGGCTGTAAAACCCCTCAATGGCTTAAACAGAAGACTCGAGCAGAATTCTCAGACCCCAGCAAGAGGGAGGAGTAAAAAAAAGAGAAAGACAGAAAGAAAGTGTGCGAGATTGGAATTTGTGATCGGAATGCTATATCAGTAATTGTAGCCCCACAGTTAGCACCCAAGAATGAAAGAACAGCTACAAAAAGGAAGATGGGAATCCGGCTTGGAATGAAATTTAAAAAAATAAAAAAACAACTCAGACAATCTTATTTAGTAAATTATTGTGATAGACACAGTAACCATAGCAACACCAATGATCACATTCACACTTGGATCGAGAGAGAGAGTCAGAATGAACGAAGCAGCGAGATTCAATTGCATGTGCGTGTGTGTGTGTGTGTGTGTGTGTGTGTGTTTGAGTGTGTGAGAGAGAGAGAGAGAGAGGGAGAGAGATATGCAAGAGAGACAGAGAGAGAGAGAGTGATGCTAGAGAGACAAACAGAGAGAGAGAAAAAAAGAAGGGCGGAGACAACACCAAGAAAATGAAGGATGTTATGTCCTCGGATAACTGTGATCTCGCGCTGGTCCAGCTATCATTTGCACCAGTACCTCCTGCTGACATAAAGATGGCCCACCAGGCTGTGTGTGCTACCTTGCAAACCGTCTCCAAGGACAACACTCTGCTCCTGTCAATCTCTCCCCATGCTCGTATACACATTCCGCACCCCAGACACTTGTTCTGCATGGGAAATGGCCGCCATCCAGCCCCCAAAGTGGAGAGCAATGGACTGTCAGAGACGTACAGTACACAGAGCAGGTACTGTACTACAGACACTGTGCAGACCAAACAGGAGTGGTGGTGGTGGTTTCTCTGGTAGTTTTCCCAGATGGTATAGCTAGAGGAGACTAGAGGAGAGAAGTAGTCATTTCCCAGATGGTTTAGCAGACTGGAGGAGAGAAATAGTCATCCAAATACAGTAGTAATCAAAAATGACGGAGCCTTTGTGTTGTGTTGTAGAGAGAGCTGGAGGCTGAAGAGGTTTAATTACAGAGAGGAGTAGGGGGTAGTTTTGGGGTGGGGGTGGGGGAGTTTTAGATTGGAGTGGATGATTTGGGGTGTGGAGGGTTTAGGGGACCATGCCAGCTGCCCTGAAATCACACAGGGCTCCCCATCTGCGATCTGATCTGCTGGAGACTTTGGGGGTCGCCATCCTCCATCCGCCATCCGTCCAACGAATGACATCAGCCACTAACTAACAGACAGGTTCCACTACTTCCTTCCTGTTCCGATTGGGCAGGGTGGGAGGAAGCCAGCACGCCCATGGCTGATTAGAGAGTGAGGAATGTGATTTCTATCGGCCGACGGGAGTAAAAATAGAGCCGGGCTAGGCTACTCATCGGCATGTGGTGGTGGTGGTGGTGTACAGACAGGAATGGATCCCGTGAAGGAAATTGCACCCGAAAAGCACCAAGCTGCGAGAAGCCTGCACAGCATCTGGACAATATCTGGAGGCAAATATTTTCATAACTTGTGATTTTTGTGTGCGTGCATGTGCGTGTGTGTGTGTGTTGTTGACTGGATTACAATCCCTTTGTGGCACCCAAAAAGCACAATCTGCTTTTAATTACAGCAGGCCTGTTGGCTCAACCTTTCTTTATCTTTTTCTTTTCTGCTTTCGCTATTTTCATCTCTTTTCGCGAGGTGGAATCACATCCTAAAGCTCATATAAGGGGCCTGGCGAGAGGGGAGTGACGCCTATTGTTATTGCAATAACACGCATCGGCTAAAAGGAGAAGGGGTCTCTTTTTTTAAGCCGTCATGCGCCTGCAATGATATTAAGAGACAAAAGCCAACGCAAACAGACCTCCTCATCCAACAGTCAATTAATCAGCTTCTTCTAAACATTAGGCAATCCCCAAATGACCTTACTCTCTTATTGCTCTTAATGCGTGGACAAATGGATGACAACCATTGGTTTACATTGGGGTTACCCTTTGATCAAGACGTCAAGTCATAAAATGATGAAGTAACGACGTACATTCATCGGCTACATGACCGTGTTGTGTTCTTATTTGCACTCGTAAGGAGGTCAGTTCAAATAACGGCTCTAGGCGAGTAAGGCCTTTGGTGGTTTAAGCAAACACACCACCAGTGGCATAGCAAAGAGCTCGCACTAATCTTGATCTGCTTTTATCTTTAGCTTTGTATACTCTTGGTAGCATAAATCTTTCAGAAACCCTCATTGAGAGTCATAGACGGCAGCCTTTTGCGTAATCCTCTCGGATAGTCGGAAAGGCTGTTGTTGTTGGCAAAATAACCTTGTCTTTTTAGCCAATTAAAGAAATGTTGAAGACTGGAGAGTACTTTTATAAATACTTAAGCTGAGAAATCAGAAGGTGAAGCACGTATGTGTGTTTATTTAGCGCAAACATATTAATGTGGCTGAAATTACATCCCTGTTGTTGTTTGAACAAAAGCATGAAAAGCATCTAAGAATTGCAAGAGGGCCTGTTATTTCTGACTGACACCACGGATAAATATGCCTTTTTGGAACGCGATTGGAGTCATGGAAGGGTGAAGGAGCTGAAGATCTCTTTGGCTTTTGTCTTTTCCTTTTTTCCCCAAATCCGACAAAATGGAAAAGAGTCATCCGTTCGGCCTGTGTGTCTGACAGACAGTGCTGGAGTTCACATGGTCCACCAATTTGACCTTCGACCCCATGCCACAATGAGGGCTCTGCACAGCGGCCCCTGATGTCTGCCATAGACGGCTCCTATCTCTGTCACGCAGGAGTCCCGGTGGATTCTCCATGTGCTTTTATCTCTTCCCTGTGCATCAACACACACACACACACACACACACACACACACACACACACACACACACACACACACACACACACACACACACACACACACACACACACACACACCCAACGGCACTCCACCTGCCGAGTCCCCCTCGTTGCTCTCCAAAACGAGTAAATCCCCACCCCCACCTCCTATCAACCCAACCCCCACAGCCACCATATCACCAGCTCCTGTTGTCATGACGCCATGCCAGCTCTTCTCCAGGATCATGGACCAGGCTTCTCATCCCTCGTGTCTGATGCATTCATGAGGAAAATTCTCCTCAGCAGACTGCCTCCATCTGCCCACCCGGCTTCTATCCAGCACCCACCTCAGCTTGAGGAGAGGAGCTGACAGGAGTGCTCTCGCCTGCACACATCTACAGCAGACTGCCCTAGTGGCAGCAAATTGAATTCATTGCCATTCATTGGGGTCTGGTGAAAATTCATTGGACTTTTCAATTGATGCTCCAGAGACAGGCTGCGTAATCAATCACAATGAAGGGCATCCTATATGTCATCCTATTCATTGCTCTGATTGGTTTTCTATGGCTATGACAACTTCCTATATACTTCCTCAACTTTATTTGATGGCGAGCAACCATGTTGATGAGCGTTTAAATAAAGGTTTGGATTGGCTGGGTTGGTTTGGGTTGGGTTGGGTTCCATGCATGATGGGACTGTGAGAGTCTTGACTTTGACTTTGGTGGTGGTGCCATTTTTCATGTTGAGTGTGAGGTGCTTTGATTTGACCGGGGGTACTTCTGCATTCCATTTACAAGACTCAGTTGGGGGCAAAATCTTTTCCATGTTTTTTCTGTGCTGCCATTGGGGTATGGTGTCCCTGTGTACCTTAAGCACAGCAATATAACGTGTCCCCTGGGAAGGGGGCCAGTGCTGAGAAACCCACAGGCCCCTTCCTGTCCCTCAAAGACTTACTCACTCACTCTCTGCGTCAAACACACATAGACACACAAGTGCACACACCTGCACGCCTGCACACATTCATCCACGTTTATGGTTCCCTTAAACTTTACAGCCACAAAGGAACTTAAGAAATAAACTGTTTTTTCTCTCTCTCTCTCTCTCTCTCTCTCTCTCTCTCTCTCTCTCTCTCTCTCTCTCTCTCTCTCTCTCTCTCTCTCTCTCTCTCTCTCTCTCTCTCTCTCTCTCTCTCACACACTCAGATTCACACATACTCACACACAATAATTTATCTTCTCTGTTGCATGTGGATATACTTCATTCCCATACAGATATACGTACTTCCCTCTCTGCAATTCTTACTGTACATATTACATACACACACAGGCACGCACACACACAGACACACACACACACACGCACGCACACACACACACACACACACACACACACACACACACACACACACACACACACACACACACACACACACACACACACACACACACACACACACACACACAGACATCCTACAGTTACAGTAACATCCCGCACTTTGCATGCCTGCTTTGTTTCTGTAATTGCTGCACACAATGCATCACTGTCCCGAAACAATTGTTTCCCACAAGGCCGTGGGGCCGCTGTTGTTCTTGTCCATTAAACAAACACGTTGTGATGTGGCTTGCATCTGGACTTGAGTAAATAAGCGCTGCTTTTCTTTTCAAGACCTTAAAGGGCTGCTTTTTCACCCAGCACAAAGGGACCCCCTCTCATCTGGTAATAATCTGCTATTAAGTCCGTTCGCTAGCCACCAAAAAGCCATATCCATCCTCCGACGTGTCTGTGAAATATGAGGGGGGTGGGAGACCGAGCAAGGCAGCCATTCTCACATAAAAGTGTTCCTCCTAAAAAATGGGGGGGAAATGCTGTATGCCCACCTTTTTCGCAAAGTAATTAGTCCCTTTTTGTTTATTAGCTCAACAGACAACCTAGCCGGTGGTGGATTGCGTGACCTGCATTTCACACATTAGAGTCGCCATTTATCTGCTACAGGGACACGCCGCTAGCTCCTGCATGCAGGTTAGATTGAGTATGGGAGTCAAAGCTACAACTCAGCCAAGTCCCCTTGCCATTACTCCACAATACTGGCCTTTCATTAAATAAATAAAGAAAAGCCCCAACTTTCAGCTCCAGGGCAGAGATATTTCATACTTGCTTGCCGTCGCGCACACGCTCCAATGCATTATTTTATTTTATGGTTTGAAAAGGTGTTCTATAATTTTTGTGGCCTAATTTCAACCTCTGTGTCTGGAACTACTGTGTGTGTGTGTGTGTGTGTGTGTGTGTGTGTGTGTGTGTCTGTGTGTGTGTCTATGTGTGTGTGTGTGTGTGTGTGTGTGTGTGTGTGTGTGTGTGTGTGTATGTCTGTGAGTTACTGGGTCAGGGTTTCCCCTCCATTCTCTGAGGTAATGTTTTTTGTGGACCAGCAGACAGGAGAATAGTATGAATATCCTCATTTGCATTCACTCTCCTCTCTCCTCTTTAAGATTCGAGGCTTGCGGTACTTTATTGCATGCCTTCGTGCTAGTGTGAGAGTGCGACATTTCCTGAATTAGAAAGCTCGAATCGTTTTTGAAAGCTTGAATTGTAAATCGTTCAACTCTTCGTGTATTGTTTGTCCTCCACGACTTCCCCAACCACTCGTCACTCTGAGTGGGGGTTATAGGAGGTTGATGGCACACCACATGTGCCCAAATGAGCCACTGCTGGCTGGGGTTAGGGAAATGGGGAAAAGGGGGGGAAATGGAGGTTGGATGGGGAGGGATGGCTGAAGGTTGGTGTTGTGTGTGGGATGGACAGCTTGATGCTGGCCAGCATTGTTGCTAAGGTTTGTGGCCTAGCTCTGCTGCGGCAGGGCTGCGGGGAAGGACGTCAGGAGTTTCCAAAGAAAGGCTGTTGAAATGAGGGGACAAACGACGGACCGTTGGAAAAGCAGGAGGCCGTGGTCCATCTCTTAACGCCTCCAAGTCCACGGCCTGTCAGGAGAGAGCGACGTCGGGCATAAACAACACCAGCCATCCCATCACTCTGGGAGCGAGATGCTCAACAGAGGAGGAGGGGAGAAATGGAGTCACGATCGAGGCTTCGGCGACTCCAGTTTCCTATTTTTGGCAAGGGGAAGGATGTGCTGCACAGCGTGCACAGGCGACCCTGGGCTATATGGGGAGCAACAGTTCGCTTATTCAGCTGATTTAAAACCAAGGGGAGCTGCGGACGGAGAGACGACCTCCCAAAAAAAAGCCTTAGTCGGGGGAGTCCATTTTGAAAATGAGTAATCCTCACTGTCTCCCTGCACAGTTGGACTTTTACTGTATTAGCCGAAGACCGATGATAATCCCCGTCATCGTCGCCGAGGAGATGTGCGGGGAATTTCTCTTCTAGTGCAAATGGAATGACAAAAAGTGAAGCAACCCAGAGTCAACCCCAGAAACAATGCAAAGTTGGTTTAGCAGCCAGCTCCTGATGTGTTCAATGTTTCCCCGAGTTACCCGACATCCTCAGAGCCTGTGACGGAGGCCAATTCTCAGTCATCTGAAGATGAATAAGAGGGCTGTTGCTTTAGTTATGTCGCTGTAGGCTGCAGCTAAAGCAGCATGAAAACCAATCGAGTGAACACTGCATGACCCGCGTGTCAGTGGTCACTGATAAATGGTGTCTTGGTGGTTAATGGCACAAAACTGCGCAAAACATCTTATAAAGAATTCAACTTTTAGATCCAGTTGTCGTTCTATTATACTACACTTCATTACAATGCAGCGTGAGTGCTATGGACTTGGATGCCCAGTGCAGAAATTCTGACCATGTGGTCTCAATGTGCACTTCAAATGACAATGACAGATGATGATGATCACCCAATGATATTGTTATTGTAGTGGTTTTTAGAGACCACAAATCTTGCGCTTGAATAAGATCCTTTCTGTAGGATGCTGTGTAACAAGTTCGAGGATTGGTTAGAAAAGAGGCTAAGTGGCGTCTTAGTGGTTACTGGCCAAATTGGCATCAACATCATGTAAGGAATGCAACATTCAGTTCCACGTCTTGTTCTACTGCACTGCACTTCATTACAATGCAGTGTGAGTACTGTACACTTGGATGAACGCTGCATAAATTCTGACAGTGTTGCCTCACAATAAACAAATCGTGTATTTCAAATGGCAATGATGAATGATGATCACTCAATGATTTTTTTTAGTATTGTAGCGATTTCGTGAGTCAAATAAATGCTATGCTTGGACAAGCTATGGCAAGCACTCAGTGCTACAATTTGCGAGATTGGTTTGTAAAATATGGTAGAAAATTGTTTGATGGCTGTACTGTTCCGTTTTCCTCTAAAGAAATCCTTAACATTCCACATTCAAATGTACGAAAATGCATCATCGTTGCACAATGCATAGTGCAGAGCCATACCTCTCCATACAAGTGCACTCCATTCTGCTGTTAGAGTAGCCTAGTATAGTGGGTGCTAAAATGTATGAATGAGACGAGTGAAGGACCTTCATAAGTAAGGAAACCTTTATGTATAGGCGTGTGTGTACACTTGCTTGACGAAACATCCATTGGCATGACTAGAAAGGATGCTGGTGTTTATGGCTGTCTCACCCTTCTGTTTCCTGTTGCCTTCCTCCCTTTATATCTGTCCATATATATTCCCCGCCTCCTTTCCCAACTTCATCCCATGCTTCCCGTGACACTGCACAGGATTTTTGTGACTGAAGTCAGTCTATTTCAAGAGTGAAAGCTGCGATTGGCACAATGTCCGTTAAAACAAATCACAACACATACATTATTGGAATGAGGGGTGTGATTGATTGCCACTTTGTTCATAGACATTTTATTGAGATGGCTTGAGAAGTGAGCTGGCAACGCAGTTTTGCCAGACCAAAAGATTGAAAGGACTTTGTCGCGATGGACAGGCTATGCTTTTCAAATTCCATCCAAGGCATGGAGTGTTAAAATGGACTCTCCAAGTGTCGAAATAGCACTGCAAAACTCTAGTGCTGTGCTACCCACTGCGTCCCGTGTGTGGAGCTGGGGCCTGTCCTGACCCCGGTGGTCTGACCCGGAGAGGAGGTGTTGAGTGTTCCATTACTCTGCTATGTGTCACTCACCGAGTTCCAGAATGGCGGCCAGGAACGCCAAAGACGCGTAGCGAGTGCCAATGCGGAGCCGAGCGAGGAGCCAGCAGAGGAGGTGGATCTCATTATGCACTCAATAAATCACTCACTCACTTATTCATGCTTTTCAAACACACACTTAGACAACACACACACACACACACACACACACACACACACACACACACACACACACACACACACACACACACACACACACACACACACACACACACACGCACACATACACCCACACTTACACACACAGAAGCACACCCAACACACACAGACTGCACGCTTAAACACGTGCGCATACAGACAGACGTACATTGCACCTAGCACAAGCACCTACCTTCATAAAGAGAGATGCATTCACATGTGTTCGTGTACTTAAACTGGCATTTACAAAGAGAGGCACATTCATACACTCGTTCACACACAGAAAAATAGAAAGACCATATGTACGCACTTAACCATGCCCTGACAAGAAAAAAAACTATTGTACAGACACCCACACAACACAGACATGCACACACAAAGGCAGCTCCTGTGCCACTCTCCAGAAATGAGTCATTTCACCACAATGTGCTCCCTCTCTCTGTTATTAGTTGCTCTGAGCGTTTTCATCTGTAATGTAGGTGCTTTTGAGATACGGAGCCAGGCTGTACCAGTCTCCTGAGTATAACAGCTACATGTGTAGAAAATAAATCACACACATCGGGGGGAAAAAAGAAAGAGCCGTTTCCTGACAGGGGTGGAGGACGCTGGCCTGCTGAAATCAGTTCTACATGTATTTTTTTTCCATGCCTCTCTCCTTTTTTAGTGTTTTTTCCCTTCTTTTCTTTCCTTCTCGTCATCATCAATCTTCCGCTCAGGAAACAGGGCCAACCATCCATCCATGCATCCAGACTGGGGCTCCCTTGTTAGATCCAGGTGCCCACAGCACAGGGCATACCCCGCAACCACTGCTGCCGCCACCGCTGTTGACTGGCTGGCACGAGACTGCACAAGTGTTAGAAAGACAAAGCGAAGTTTTTCAGCACCGCCACCTGAACAATAACCACTCATGACAGCTCCATCCTGCAGACGACCAAACACGTGACGGCAGCCACTTCTTCATGCACTTCTGTTCATCTTGTTCATCTCCTGTCCCCCCCCTCTTGTCGCTGTTGACTGGCACTGGGCTGCGTGAGCACTGTGCTGTGAGGACAACGCAATGTTTTTTAGCACCTGTCACCTGAACCATAACCACCCATGACAGCTCTATCCTGCAGACAACCAAAACAGCACCCACTTCTCCACTCCCTCAAACCGTTCGTTTTTGTAGTGGGCGAATGAACATAGCTGGTCCTACGCCATCTCCTGTGGCACTGAATCCCACCACTGCCGTTGTTGCCTGACTGGCACGAGAAGGCAGGAGGCGGCGCGAGCGCTCTGCCGTGTAGACAAAGACACATTTTACATCCACCATCTCAACCATAACCACCCATGACAGCTTCATCCTCCCGATACCCAAAACAGCACCCACTCCTGTACCTCCCCCTTCTCCGTTGTACGCCATCTCCTGTGGCATGGAGTCCCACCACTGATGCTGTTGCCTGTCTGGCGTGAGATGGCGCCGTACAATGAAGACAAAGGGGCATTTTTAGAAAGACCACCTGAGCCATAACTGCCCATGACAGCTTCATCCTGCAGACAACCAACACAGCACCAGCACCAGCCGCAGCTCCTATGCCTACCCCACCCCACATCCGTCCATTTTGTTGTAGGTGACGTGTGGGTTAGTGGGTGAATGAACAGTATGGCAACCAACAGAACACCCACCAGCCACAGCCACCACCCCCACCCCCCTCCATTTATTTTGTTAGTGGGTGGATAAATATAGTGGGTGGTGCCCCATCTCCCATGGCACACTACCAGGAGCTGTGTGAAGGGGCGGTGGCTGTGTGGATTCTTTCAGCAGCCACCTCTGGGCGTTGGTTGGACCCCTTATGCTGGTTCTCGGTGTCCACTCTTCACTCCTCGTCATCCGCCCCATTGATTGGGAATGAAAGCCCAGGTGATGGAGAGCTGTGGGAGCAGGGTTGCTTTGGGATCCGTCTGGTAGCGAGCCACTGGTGCCTGCTTTTAACGCTGCCCCTTACCACCACCGTCACCACCTCCAACACCTCCACCCTTCCTCACACAAGTCTGGCTGGTGGCAGTAGCTAAGCCAGGAGTGGGGCCTCTGAGGGGGCTGCTGGTGCAGGGGCAGCTATATGTAGAGTGCACAGTGAATTTTACAGTGTTGTTTCAACACTGTAGCAAATTGGACTGCTCTAGAATAGTGTTCAATTTAATGCTCTGAGTGTTGAATAATCACTTCAACATGAAACAACAACCACTGCAATGCCATTCATTTTGCAGTATTAATTCAATCCTGTTTGTGGTGGCGGGGGCAGGGACAGGAGCAGCTGTACATGAACTGTTTTTTTGGGGGGGGTGGATGGGCGCTAACCACTACACCCCTGAGGGGGCATGCTGGTTCAGAAGCAGCTGTGCTGTAGTGTTTTGAGGAATGAGAGCTTGCCACTGCACTTGGTTGCCATGGGATGCTTATCTGTGTTTTTTTCATGTTTGCATGCACGCAAAGGAACAAATGGGCATGACTGCAGGCAGGCAGGGAAAGTACTGCACACCCTGGCTGAAGCTTTTCTCAGGTTTTTTTTCGGTGTGTGGAGGTTTTGGGGTGGATGTGTGAGTGGGTGGATATTAAGTTGTAGATGAGTGAGTGTGTGTGTGTGTGCATGTGCGTGTGCGTGCATGCATGGGTGTGTGTGTGTGTGTGTGCATGGGTGTGTGTGTGTGTGTGTGTGTGTGTGTGTGTGTGTGTGCGTGCGTGCATGGGTGTGTGTGTTTGTGTGTGTGTAGGTGGGGTGGGCGGTGGGCGGTGGGCGCCGGCGGGGGAAAATGACCGAAAGCTTGACATGATCCACATTCCTGCCTGCTGGAGGCTCCCATCTTTAGTGCCTCTTGTCGTGCGAATCTGATTTGATTTCAAAGAGTTTATTACGGTGATTTACAGACCCTGCATGTGCTCGCGGAGCACTCTTGTTTCTCTGTCTCTCTATCTCTCTCTCTATCTGTCTGTCTCTCTCTCTCTCTCCCTCTCCCTCTCCCTCTCCCTCTCTCTCTGTCTGTCTCTCTCTCTCTCTCCCTCTCCCTCTCCCTCTCCCTCTCTCTCTCCGTCTCTCTTTCTCTCCTCCCGCTGGTCAGCTGTAGCCTCGCATGCGTGCGTGTGATCACTCTAGATGATGCAGACATTGACCCAGACATGCTCATATAAAGTACACACGATCATACATATGTACATGGCACGCGCGCACACACACACATATTTGCACATGCACGCGCGCACACATGCACGCTCGCGCACGTGCACATGCACGCATAAACAAACACACATGCACGCACACATGCACAGTTGCACACGCACAGGAACACGCACACACACACACACACACAAACACACACACACACACAAACACACACACACACACACACACACACACACACACACACACACACACACACACACACACACACACACACACACACACACACACACACACACACACACACACACACACACACACACACAGTCATATTCGTAGTTACATAGTAGCAGAGAGATGGTAAGCGTTGTGGAATTGGAGGGTATGGAGCGAGTGAGGGCCTTTGTTCCTGAGGCCCTGTAGCGCTGAGCTGAGTTGAGAGTTGAGTAAAAGGGGTTTCTGGGGGCCGGCAGCCTCTCAAATATCCTCCTCCATTCCAGCTCTATTCCTCCAGCTCCCGCGGCCCCCATGGCGGAGTTGTAATCGGTTTTGGTCAGGTTTACAGTTACCTAAATCACCATAGGCGCCCCTCCTCACTCTCCCCGTCCAACAGAACCCCCGTCCTCCAGTGGTGCCATATTGGGCAGTTTCCCATCCAATTGGGCTGCTTAGGATGGCCGTCTGCGGGTAAAAAAAGGCATTTGGGCGGATTTTTCTGCCAATTTATGGCCATCATTTCGAGCACAGAGAGCACTGATGATGGCAACAGCCTGAAACGTCGGCTCTACCCTGGTCTGACTAAAATAAAAAAAACCCTTGTGCTTGACCTTTGTGTCTTGTTTAGTGTGAGAACCTGCTCCAACCTTATACCTTACTTCTTTTTGGTCCACGCACCTAGTTATTTTTCGTAACATCTAGAGCGCAACAATACCCTTACCTCCTGACAATTTATGGCCATAGAAATCAATAGAAATTAGTAGAAATTGGGCGGGATTTAGTGCTTCCAGGCGGATTTTGAGCGTTTATTTGGGGGGCGGAAAATTGTCAGTCTCATCTGGCAACCCTGCCGTCGTCAGTCTTTAAGGCATACTGATGGGGAATCACCCCACATTCCACCTCCCCTCGGCGGAAAATATGAATCCATGATTTGTACCGCGGTCCAACCGTTTATGTGCGTCTTGTCATGTCTTTCGTTTCAATTATTAAGTGGCTCGGCTCCTCTCCTCTGCTCTGCGCTCCCCCAGGCAAGGGCCCAGGAGTGGGCTATAGGCTTACATAGTCCTAAGTGGAACATTTGCTGGAAGTTGTCACCGAGGATAATCGTGAATGTTACATTGCAAAGAGCTACAGTAAATGCTTTGGGAGTTGGGTCTTGAGATCACAGGCTTGAAGTAGGTTGGAAGCCCTAGCGTACTTGCCTGTAGGATGAAAGGGAGTGGTCTAGCCTACACACCTTTACCACATGGCTGCAGTGTCCTTGAGCAAGACACCTACCCCACGTTCCTCCAGGGACTGTAACCAATACTCTGTACTGAAATAAATATATGTTGGATAAAAAGCTTCAGCTAAGCGTCATGAAATGAATTGCATGCAAAATACTGAGTAACACCAGAGGGACAGGCGTGAGTGTTACAGTAGGCCATTGATTTGTTTAGCAGGTTTTGTCCACACATCGCAGACACCCAATGCGGGGTGTTGCTTTTAGTCAAGTGGATTGGGGGCCACAAGGCATTGCCAAGGTGATGAAACGAAACAGCAGAAACGGCAAGAGAGAAGGGAAACAGCAGAGAGAATATTCTACAAGCTTTTTTCCCCTTGGAGTGTATCGCCTTCCCCTTCGCTTTTCCCCAATGTGAACATTTTTTAAATGCTTGAGGAGCTGTGTTACATGTTTCTTGTTTCCAAGCCCAGGATTGAGGGAGACCTTAGCTGTTTCTTTGACAATTCAATGGTGATCCAGAGAGAATGCACATTCAAGACCCAGCAATTGCAGTCTTCTAAAACACATGTGCACACACGCACGCATGCATGCACGCGCACACACACACACACACACACACACACACACACACACACACACACGGCTGGGCTGTCATAATGGTGGCTCCGGTCAGAGCGAGATAGAGAGAGAGAGAGAGAGAGAGAGAGAGAGAGAGAGAGAGAGAGAGCGCAAGGGAGAGAGAGAGAGAAAAAGAGAGAGAGAGCGTAAGGGAGAGAGAGAGAGAGAGAGAGAGAGAGAGAGAGAGAGAGAGAGAGAGAGAGAGAGAGAGAGAGAGAGAGAGAGAGGGAGGACCAACCACAGGGACTTCAAGAGGGCGTGTAGCCATGAGGTTTTGGAGCGAGGACCAGAAACAGTGGCAGGTGATTATGTAGGCCTACTGAAGGTGGTAATCTGCACTCTTGAATTTCCATCTCTCACGCATTCTCTCTCTCTCTCTCTCTCTCTCTCTCTCTCTCTCTCTCTCTCTCTCTCTCTCTCTCTCTCTCTCTGGCTGGAGCCATGCAGAAAAGCAACAGTATTCTCCCACTGAGCAGCAGCAAATCACCCCCTTCTCCCCACCTTCCGCAACCACCACCCACATCCATCCATCCATCCATCCATCCGTCCACCCATCCATCCATCCATCCATCCATCCATCCATCCATCCATCCATCCATCCATCCATCCCGCCCAGCCCCTGTGCTGCCAAACCCTCCTCTCTGTCCATTGAGCAGCATAACACTCCTTTCCTTGACCTCCTCCATCCATCCATTCAGCCCAGCTCGTCACTTCCAGCTCTCCCTTGGTACCATAATTCCATACCCCTCTCTCTCTCTCTCTCTTTCTTTTTTAGAATCATGCAGAAAACTACTATTTTCTCCGTCCAGTCAGCCCCCCACCCCACCCCACCCCTCCCTCTGGTGTCCATAATTCCATCGTCAGCCCCCAGTTACAGGGGGCAGCTGTCATGGTGCCCAGCCCACATTTTGTCGCCTCCACCCTGGACGCCCACACCGGCAGGTGGGGAGATAACCACCCGCCGCCACATCCGCCCTGCAGACTACTCTGTGTGTGTGTGTGTGTGTGTGTGTGTGTGTGTGTGTGTGTGTGTGTGTGTGTGTGTGTGTGTGTGTGTGTGTGTGTGTGCATGTCTGAGTGTGTGTGTGTTTCGCCTTGGGCGGCTATGTGTGTGTGTGTGTGTCAGAGTCGTGGTCGGTGTGTCGGTCCAGGGCTGTTAATGACGGTGCATGTGGTGCGTGTCGCCTGGTCAGCCGTGTGTGTGTGTGTGTGTGTGTGTGTGTGTGTGTGTGTGTGTGTGTGTGTGTGTGTGTGTGTGTGTGTGTGTGTGTGTGTTGCATATCGGTCAGCGTGCCGTTGGCTGGGTCCAGGGGCCAACGCTAATAAAGACAGATCCATTTCCTGTCCGCTTCCCCTTTGCTACTCTTTCCCATCCGACAGAGCTAATCTGGGTAGTGTGTGTGTATGTGTGTGTGTGCGCGTGCGTGTGTGTGCGTATGTGCGTGCGTTTGTTTGTCAGTGACGTGTGTGTGTGTGTGTGTGTGTGTGTGTGTGTGTGTGTGTGTGTGTGTGTGTGTGTGTGTGCGCGCGTGGGTGTGTGTGTGTGTGTGTGTGTGTGTGTGTGTGTGTGTGTGTGT
>NC_085863.1:35304047-35311547 GCF_034702125.1 Engraulis encrasicolus
ATGTGGAAGCCTGTGCAGTTTCTGCACTGCTGCCTCCACAAGTGCAGTGGCAACAGCAATGGCACCACCGACTCCCGTGTGGAGCACGGCTTGCACGGCTATTCCGCACTGCAAATTCTTCTTATTGCAAGTTAATTGCCGTCATTACGGCTCTAATGGGAGGAGTTGCCGAGGAAAATTGTCATTTTCTGAAAATGAATTACTTTTCTCGGGGTAATGTGGAGGGGCAAAATAAATCAGCTATTGAATAACTGGTGTGCGGATATGTTATAGAGATTAAGTTTTTCAGACAGGAACAAAAAAAAAAAAGTTTGTTGGCAAAGTCCAGAAGTGCTTCTTCCTGGCTCGTCTTTCAGGCCAGATCCTGGTTTATTATTGTCTGGGTTTGGATTTAGGGAAAGGAAAACCGATCCGAGGTAATTCCCCGCTGACATGTTTCGCTGTGGAAAGTCACGAGACAGACCTGCCGCATTTGTATATGAACAGGTCCTATATATGCACGCCGCTAATCTAAAGGGGGAAGAGTCTCTCTGCCATAACTCTGTAACCGAGAACTCCTCGGTTGCTTGTAAATGATTATCGCAAACCCCATTGTGCAGAGTTATGATTTTGGTTGCAAGGTATACTACCTCTGCCGTAACTGTGGACCTTTTAGGCCTTTAGGTAATGACGGATTCTTCCAGAATGCAACAATCCTTGAGCTGTTCCGCAATCCAGGTAGCCTCTCTTTGTTGTGCTGCATTCGTTCTGCTGCGAAGTAATGATCTCAGTGTTTTTTCCGCGGTCGTAAAAGCAATTGGTGATAGCGGCCAAGACAAATGTTTGCAAAAATTAACAACAGAAGTTTGAGAGTGAGTGTTCTGTTTTTCCAACTCGGGAGAGCGAAACCATCGGAATGAGAGTCCACAACCCTGAGCTTGTGGAGCGCAGAGTGAACCGGCGAAGGAAGCACATTGCTTAGGAGATAATACGACTTCAGGTTATTAAAAATAGATTCTAGTGAGAGATATGAGTGGGAGCAAAACGTCTCTTCAGATGTTGGGAGAGGCCTCGATGAGAAGGGGAGCATGCACGCGGGCGGGCCTCTGCCAGACGAAGGCCTCTATCGGTGAGAACGCTGCATCCGTTTCCTTGGTTACAACAATAGGCGGCCTTCCTGGGCTACTGCTCCACTTCCTCTTTAGGGTTTGACTGTGGGCCTGTGGCCATTCTCATTGGTCAGCACCGGACATTGTGGTTTCTTAGTGGAAAAGACTTCACACACACACGCACACACCGCCTCCCTATTTTAATTACATTTTATACTGTACACCATTCATACTGTATTATTTCACAGTTTCTTTCCAAAGCACGCGCCACTACTGTAGATGCCCGTATTAGAGCTGAATCATTCTCATTGAGCAATATAAGACATGGAAAGATCTTAGTGCAAAAGACCTCATCTACTTTATATTTTCATTTCATTTCAGTCTTATTGAGGTCATTATTTTTCCAAACAACTCATTACTGTAGCCGTGTTAAAATGTACCTAAGCTTCACAACTTTGAAATGTCCTCAGGTGGAATCATAAAACTGGGGCAATAACGTTGGTGTATTTTAAAAAAAGTTTTCCCCTCATTCGTACGGCTAGGTGTACATGCAATATGAAATGACCGCTCGCTCGCTCTTTCAAGAAGCGTTTGTCGATTTAGTCCTGGAGATTCAGAGGCATTTTACTAGCCCTGGGTGTACTGCAACGCACAAGCCAATAGCCATTTTGCCGCTTTTTATTAGTGCATTAAGGCAAAGCTTTCTTGTTCGCCTGAAATAAAAAAAGTTTAAAGATTTATTTTTTTTGCAGATTAAGCAATGGAACATGGCTGGAGCTGCAGTGTTAATGAGAACAGCGTGGCCCCCATTGCTCCGCGGTGATGACAGGGCCTTTAAGAGCGCACTAAATAACGTAGCATCGTAACCCCCGCCCCCGAGCTTAAGGCCTCGCAAGGGCCATCTGATCATCTGTAGAATTTGGAAGGGCCAAACGTACTGTACACAGATGGACACACTCAAGTACACAAACACAAACATGCACTGAATTGCACTTAGGCTCAGACTCATTCGCCTCTGCATGCAGTTAAAGCAGACACACCCATAGACATGCACAATAAAGAAACATACTGTACACAGATACAGACAGACACGCACCCGTGCACGCGCACGCGCACGCGCACGCGCACACGCACACGCACACGCATACATACAAACATCTACTCATGCATTCAGACGTGCACTCAGACACTCTTCTACGCACGCACGCACGCTCGCACGCACGCACGCACACACACACACACACATCACTAACCACTAGCACTGTTGAGAGCTCTATTGCGCCATTTCTAGTCGGCTCACGTCTCGAGTGGGCCGTAATGGTAATTCCTGTTGGCACGTGACTGAGTGCAAGGTCATTTGGCCGTTCCACTGAACGCCTCAGTCATCCATCACGCCACTACACCGCCTCTCTCTCTCTCTCTCTCTCTCTCTCTCTCTCTCTCTCTCTCTCTCTCTCTCTCTCTCTCTCTCTCTCTCTCTTTCTCTGTGAGTCTCTCTCGCTCTCTCTGTGTGTGTGCTGAACTGACTGCAAGTAAAACTGTGTGAGGCAAATAGTCTTTTTTATTCTGCGATAGATCAGAGGCCATGAAAGGGTCAGTGTGTGTGTGTGTGTGTGTGCACATGTGTATATGTGTGTGCTTGTGTGTGTATAAATGTTGTTTTCACATGATACGAAAGATTTTAGACACATAGAGATTGTTTACATTTGATAGCAATAGCGTAAGCAAAAGCTTATGACCATTGTCTTGGAGCGATAACATACTATAATATACAGTGTGTACTGGTACATCCACAACATCCTGTTTTGCTGTTTGTCCTGAAATGTAGACAGAATATATACATATATATATATATAGCTGCTATATACCGTCACAGTTCAGAGAAAGAGGAAAGCTTGGTCGTGGAGAAGCCATGACGACGTTGGTGTTGTGCTAGGGAAAGAGGATATTGTTGTTTAATAGGCCCTGAATTCCTGAGGGGGCTCTCTCAATCGCTATCTGAGCTCCGTTTACAATGTGTTTGGCTGATAAGGGACATTCTGAAAAGCGCACACATGTGAAGAAAGCAAAACCCCCCATGAGAACAATGGCCTCCGCCGACCACTGCTGCACACACACAGGCAGGGCCACTAACAGCATAGGTTCAGGACTAAATCACCTGAAATGGCCCCCTTCTAAATGTATGCCATGTAATGGTGATCCAATTCTGAGCCCCCTCTCTCTCCTTGGGCCTGGGACAACTGAACCCCCCCCTTGTCGGCGGCACACAGGCACGCAGACTGGACAAGGTGATGGCCACAATCGCCAGCTCTGTAATTCCCGACGGGCATCCTACAGCTCCTGGACCTCACCCCCACCCCCACCCCCGTTTCCATTTCCAGTGTGACCAAGATGGATTAACTCCTTGGCATGTGTGTTTTCACATTGATCCTGTTCCTTTTCAAGATGGATGATTACAATCGATCAGCCCCTTTGGCGTGCCTGTTAGCCAGTCTCCCACTGACTAGACCCAGCATGGGTGTCTCTGTCTGGGGTATAGCCCGCGCCAGGACCATGGACATTTGTTGGATGTGCTTTTTAGTGCTTTTTAGGTCATGGTCCAGATATAGGATAAAGGCTTGAGATATTCCGATACCCAGGTCCAAAATTCATTTAGCAATGCCATGTTTTAAAGGTGAACGTGAAGTCTTTTTGAAACTAAAGAATCTTGAAAAATGCAATATCTGAGATCTTTTTTTAAGCTGATACATGATACTGGAGACTTTCTCGCGGTCTTTCTTTTTTATTGTGCTTTGAGAGAATGATGAATAAGTGTAGCAGCCAGCTCCAGCTCTTACTGATGCAGAGACTGATAGCAACGGAGCCGGTCGGCAGTGACGCCGACAGATTTTGCTGGGCACAGGACAAAATCAGCTGAAAGGGCCCCCAACTCAATACATGCAATGTCACGAGGACCAAATTCTGGGGCCCAATACTTATTTTATGATGAGGACCCAATTGTGGGGGGCCCTTCTCGCTGGGACCAGGACAACTGACCCATTTGCCCCGACGGCAGGCCTGCCGGTCGGGTCGGTGTGGTGTACCAGCCAGCCGCCCATGGACAGTCCAGTCGGCCCCAGAGCCAAAACAGGAAGATGGGGTGGGCTTGGGTTTCATGAGTGGCCCTTGAGCCACAGGGTCTTAACTCTCTCCAGCTGAGCAATAGCCCAGTGAGTATACTATGAATACAAATATGAACACAAATAGCGAGTGAGTATATAACAAACACAAAAATTAATACTAATACTTAACTATCCAGCTGAGGAATAGCCCAGTGAGTATACTACAAATACAAATATGAGTACAAATGCGTAACTGTCCACAAGTGGGAATTTGTAGTGCACCAGGGAGGCTTTACCTAAATAAAAAAGAGTTTACCAACGTGAATGGAAAAGATCAGATTGGATCGTCAGATGCCATGTTTTGTGGAAACATATACTTCATATAGAGGAAAATTGTGCCAGTGGAGCAGGGAAATAAAAAGACTTAACTATAATACATTGGATTGGATCCTCAGATACCATGCTTTGTGGCAACCTTTTAAATATACAGTATTTTTCTATGCTAAGACAACAGCACATTTAATAGCGGTTGTGCATCCTCCATGGACTTTAAGCATTTAAGGCACTGGATAAAAATGTGGTGAAAGCCAGTTGACTGTTATCATTTGTACATATAAAAAAGGCATGGATGAAAATGCAATGACTCACATCCATTTGCTGGGTTTCAATGGAAATGCAGAAAGCCAAGCACACAAACAAGCCAAGTCCACACACATAGCGTGAGTGGAAAATAACACGCACACACAAATGCATACACCCATACACACACACACACGCACGCACGAACACACGCACGCACACACACACACACACACACTCACACACACACACACACACACACATACACACACACACACACACACACACACACACACACACACACACACACACACACACACACACACACACACACACACACACACACACACACACACACACACACACACACACACACACACACACCGCATGCTCATACAGTAGGGAAATGACATAAAATAACCACTGTACATTCACAAACCTCAGTGGAGCTTTAGAGAAGCAGCCAAACCGTGATGTATGTGTGTGTGCGTGTGATTGCCTGTCTAGTCTGTGTGTGTGTGTTTGTGTGCGTGTGTGTGTGTGTGTGTGTGTGTGTGTGTGTGTGTGTGTGTGTGTGTGTGTGTGTGTGTGTGTGTGTGTGTGTGTGTGTGTGTGTGTGTGTGTGTGTGTGTGTGTGTGTGTGTGCGTCTGTGTGTGTGATTGTGCGTGCATGCATATGTGCGTGCCTGTGTGTGCGTGTGTGTGTGTGTGTGTGTGTGCATGTGTGTGCGTGCATGTGTGCGTGCATACGTATGTGCAAGCCTGCTTGCCTGCTTGTCTGTGTGTGTGTGGCCACTGGAGAGTCAGATTGTGCCTGCGTGGGGAGACTGGGTGATGAGCTAAGGCCTTCTCCTCTGCTCTCAGGCTGAAATTCTGCTGAGCCCTCCAAACCTGAGCTGTCGTGCCACACTCCCCCATATTGGCAGAAGACTTTCAATCGGATATATTTTTCACCAGGCTAGTTTTCGCCATGTAATGGAATAGTTGTAATGGGGTAATGGGCACTGTTGCACCTCAGCCTTAATCGATCAACTGGGGGGTGGTTGTGATGCACTTAGATGGGGGGATTGTCTTGCTGTCTCAACGATTTGTTATTTTCCTAGCTGTCAACTCTTATTTGGAGCAGTGATCCTAGTAAAAGCGCTCTCTCCGTATTATTGGCAACAAATTGGAAACGAGCATTGAGAATAGCGGAAGATGATTGTGAGCATGCAACAACATATGGTAGTTATATGTCAAGCATGGAATGGATTTTTATTGCAGGTGTCATAACACGCGGTGTGTGATTTCTTACCTTGGGGGAAGCGGCAGAATATTTTATGTCTACAGATCCACATAAGCCCTGCAAGCATCCCCATTCGTACACACCCTGCTTTCCCTGCAAGTTTGTGTTATTGTCCGTGGAGGCACACAGAACGCTGTTCCAACATAAACAGCTTGGACGTTGAATTCGTTACACCTCTGCGATTCTTTCACAGAGATAATTCAACTCCTAGAGAGTCAATATAACATCGGCCATGCATTTGGTCTCATAGTACTCTCTAAGTGTTGCATTAACACTGCATTCTGTAACTTTTTTAACAACCTGTGAAAATGTTACCCTCTGAGGAGAGGAGAAGGAGGAGGAGGAGGAGGAGGAGGAGGAGGAGAAGAGCCTTAGACGGCCTCAGTCTAGACGGCCTTAACTGGCCTACTATTCATCTCTCTCGTCGTAGTTTAATCAAAACAGCAGTGACAGGCTTAAATGGCAGCGGCGGTGAAGCCATTAAGCATCCAATTAAGCAACCGGCAGCAACTCTGATTTCCACTAAAAAGAATGATGCCTGCTTATATTCAAAGCGTGAGACATGCTGAGAACGCTGTTTGCACTGGCATTTTCAGAATGTCATAAGAGAACAAGAAATGGAGAGAGAGAGATAGAGAGATAGAGAGAGAGAGAGAGAGAGAGAGAGAGAGAGAGAGAGAGAGACGCACACAGCCCTTAAATGGCTTCAGTTAATCAGCATCTCCCGGTGTCAAACCCCAGAAAAGATGATGGGTTACAGAATTCGGCAATGAGGGCTTAGCAAAGCACTGCACAATCAAGATTCTGCACGGGTAACTTGACCCTTATCTTATCTAACCACAAGCGTAACTCTGATGTAGACAACATGTGAAAATGTTGTTGCTGATGCCAGATGATGTTGCTGATGCTCAGTGCTTGGTAGAGCAGCGCCTATGGCAGACATCAGCACAGGAGGAATTGTTCACTAACTGACACACACACACAAATTCACGTCCATATGCACGCACACACACACACACACACACACACACACACACACACACACACACACACACACACACACACACACACACACACACACACACACACACACACACACACACACACACACAGGAACACAGGAAACACAAACAGAAAACAAACTCACACACTCATGGAGAGAGAGAGAGAGAGAGAGAGAGAGAGAGAGAGAGAGAGAGAGAGAGAGAGAGAACAGAGTGAACTGAGCTTAGACCACTAAACCAATGTGACAGGACAGTCCAAAGGGGACCAGTGGGGGAGTGATGTATTTGGAGAAGAAATTTACAAGGGCACGTTGTTCCCTCATCCTGTGTTTTTCTTCGTCCCGTCGAAAAGATATGGGTGTCGGGACTTCACGTCTACTCGTATAAATGTCACCCCTTTAACTCTGACAGCCTGTATTCTTAAAATGCGGGGTTCCCCCTCT
>NC_085863.1:35316547-35319047 GCF_034702125.1 Engraulis encrasicolus
TTTCGAGAAACACCCCCTGTAGAGGACCTGGCATGAAGAGCAAATTAAAGGCACTTGGTGACGCTGAACAGACACCAAGGCAGTACAAAGGGTCTTCGGTCTAATTCAGGTCACTATGATGTCATGTGCCTCATCTCCCCTTCGATGTGATGATTTTATGCGCAGCAAACCCAGCTGTTGAATTGAAACGTTCCAGTCACTTACTGTAGCAGAATGAGTCACGAATCTATTTCTTATTCGTACAATCTTTTTAGTGTTTTATACCCCCACATCGCACATGCAATAAACTCTAAAGAGTGCTTGTCATAATTTGTCAATTCTTTTCTTGTGGGATCCAGTTGGAGCAATGCCACCCTTACGTCCAATGACTAAAAACCTTTTGTTAAAGTGGTCATTCTATTGTCTCCCTGTACAGTCAATCGCTAACATTGCCCTTAAATACCTTAAACTGTTCCACAGATGGCACTCCATTATAACGATCGAACCATTTTCCATCGACTTTGTAAGAATAAAAAAAACCTTCTTTTGTAGCTGTACTTGTGTGTACATTATGCTGTCATCTGAGGCTGCCAGAGCCACTGAAACCCTTGGTCGGTCCTGGGACGAAGGTAATCTGAAGTGGCCCCTTCTCACAATACATACAATAAAATTAGGGCCCAATTCTTCAACCCCCTTCTCCCTGGGCCCAGGACCATTGAGCCATATTGTCCCCTCCACGTTGGCTGCTCGGAGTGCTGCCTTCAATCATGCAAGAGCTGGACACTGGCCGTGAGAAATTGCTTTTGTTGTTGGTGTTGTATGAGTGATGGTGTGCGCGTAGGACAGTGATTTAGTGTCTCTTTCCACACGTGTGGTGTGGTGGTGATCTGGACCTTTCCTTTCACTCCTACTCTCAATCACTCTCTCTTTCTCTCTCTCTCTCTCTCTCTCTCTCTCTCTCTCTCTCTCTCTCTCTCTCTCTCTCTCTCTCTCTCTCTCTCTCTCTCTCTCTGTTTCTCTCGCTGCATCTCTCTCGCTTCAATACTGTACCTCTCCTTCTGTCTTGTTGTCACCCAATTCATCTCCTCTTTCTCTTTCTCTTTCTTGCTCTTTCTCTCATCTCTTGCCCCCATCTCTCTCGCCCCATCTCTCTCTCTCTCTCTCCATCTCTCTTTCTCTCTCTCTCTCCATCTCTCTCTCTCTTTCCCCTTTTTACAGCTGGGACGCGCTAGGCCCCTGACCCCGGTGCTATCTTGCGCTTGGAGAGAGTGTTTGTCTTGGCCATTCCTCGGGTATTAGGTAGCCAGAAAGCCAGAAAGTAGAAAGAGTGGGAGAGAGCCTTGGGTGTCGTTGAGCTTTCTGAACGTGCATCAAGTCTGTTTGTGAGTAAGTGCGTGTGTAGTATGTGTAATATGTGTGTGTGTGTGTCTATGTGTGTGCGTGTGCATGCGTGTGGGTCTGCGTATGTGTGTGTGTGCGTAATAAGGAGAAGATCTGCATAAGTCTTCACATGAATGCTCTTGGGTTTGTTTTTCTGTGTGTGTGTGTGTGTGTGTGAGTGAGTGTGCGTGCGTGCGTGCGTGCGTGTGTGCATGCGCGCGCGCGCGCGTGTGTGTGTGTGTGTGTGTGTGTGTGTGTGTGTGTGTGTGTGTGTGTGTGTGTGTGTGTGTGTGTGAATGCCTGTGTGCCTGCATGTGTACATGTGTGTGCGTGTGTGTACGTACTTGTACTTTTGTGTAGTGCATCTGTGAATATCTGTGTGGATGCTGTTGCATCCAGCACAGGTGTGCTTTATAGCAAAACTTCCCATACACATCTAAGTGACTTAATTGCCCAATTGGTTGGAGCGGGACCTCAGATGTCTAGAGATTGATGTCCAGTGTAGTATCGAGGCACAGTTTCTCCCCCCCCCCTCTCCCTCCTAATTGTCCGCCCAGCCCCCTCATGGCAAACCCCTATCCATCCAGGAAACCCAGTCACCTCTGCTTTGCATCCAGCCAACCCGGCATAGGAAAAAGAATATGATGGCTGTAGCGAATGCAAGAGGTCACTTGGAGACAACACTGATAAGTTGATTTCAGGACATGTGTCCTGGCTAAACCTCCTTCAAGAAAGAGTTCAATGCACCCAGCAGAGTTGGCCCTGAGTTGACCGGCGCAGTTTTCTTTTTTTTGTTGATGGGGATGGAGGGGCAGGAGGTTACTGTTTGAAGTGACAGGTGCTTTAAGGATCTTTCTTTTTTTTCTCTTTTTCCTCCAGTTTACTGGCAAAAAGCAACCGCATCTGTGACTTTCGAAAAACGCAGCCGAGCATAGATAAGTTATTTCCCACCCCCTTTGCAATATTATGGAAGGAGCCCTATTTTTCTCATTCCTCTAATATGATATAATGTATGCATGCGTGCTAAGCCTTCCCACGAGGAGAGCTGCTGTTGGAAGCCTCTGTGCGCCAGCAGCAGGTGGTTATGGGGTTTGGATGTGCGCTGGAGATCTGTAACAATCACTCTGATAGATGAGAGGGA
>NC_085863.1:35324047-35326547 GCF_034702125.1 Engraulis encrasicolus
AAAGGGGGATTTCCCCCCCTCCCCTTGCAATTGTAGAACCCGGAAACAATGGGCCAATGGAACCTCTCTCTCTCTACTCTCTCTGGTCCGACAGCCCATTAGTGTGACAGACCATAAGCCATAGAGGAGCATAATGAGAATCCCACTGGTCGACAGATGTGCGCAACTCTGGCTACTGTGGTAAATGTGGGCAAGACTTTCAAGACAAAAAATACATGTACAAAAAACATGCCTTGTGTCTCTGTGTCAGGAAGTACAGTGGGCTATAATATGACAACAGGTGGGGGGGAGGTGTTTGGTGTAGTGCAGTCGGTCACGTTTCTCTGAATCCCCTGAGAGGGGTCAAGTCACGTAGGGGTCACTTGGGGTCACCTAGACACAGGCCAGAGGGGCACACGGATGTCTGACTGCCTTTTGACTCCTGGCCCTGCTTGTGTATCAATATGTCAGTGTGTACATGCTCTCTCTCTCTCGCTCTCTCTCTCGCTCTCTCTCTCTCTCTCTCTCTCTCTCTCTCTCTCTCTCTCTCTCTGTTTTGTTCACACGTTATGCTCTCCCCAGTGCTAAGACAGCAGACCCAGTGGGGGTGTGCTGTGCTGTGCTGTGCTGTGCCCGGTGCTCCCAGGTTACCCAGCATTCTCTGCTCCTGTTACAGAGCTAATGGGATGCATATGGGCTAGCGTGGCCACAGATCTCTGCTTAGTGAACTGGAGGAATGTTCTGGAATGTCCTGGAGCTGCCAGACATGCTCGAGTTTTGAAAACGCCAAATGAGTTCAAAACAAAACCAACACCGATAAAAGCTGGAGTGCATATGCAAATGTGATACTTCAGCTGAATTTATCTCCGTTTTTAAAGTTCTCTCTTTTTTTGTTTTGCTTCATCAGACGTTTTCACCACCGTGCTGGGAAAGTGTAGCTCTTGTCATGTAATATGGTGGCCGCTTGTCTGGGTATGTGCTCTGACTGAGGTTATGAATGTTTCTGCAATGGTCTGGAATATGATGTGCTTCTGTATACAGAAACTGATAAGCTGGAGTGCATATGCAAAATAATGTGATCCTCGCCTAGAATATGTCTTCATTATAAATGTATTCATATAT
Organism: Engraulis encrasicolus; assembly: GCF_034702125.1. Taxonomy (NCBI): domain Eukaryota; kingdom Metazoa; phylum Chordata; class Actinopteri; order Clupeiformes; family Engraulidae; genus Engraulis; species Engraulis encrasicolus. The sequence goes on from NC_085863.1 coordinate 35,325,149, forward strand.
TTTTTCGCTTGATCAGATGTTTCCATCACCGTGCTGTGAACTCTTGTCGTGTAATACTGTCTGGGTTTGTACCCTGAGGTCTGAGGGGTATTAATTAAAAGTGCTAAGTTAGATAGCTGAGTTTTGACTTCCACTGCGGCATGAGCACTTCAGTTTACAGAGAAGATTTCCTCCATGGCAAAAACAGTCAAGTCTGATAATGAAAAGCAAACACTCACAAGATGAACGCTACAAGACGAATCCCAATAGACATCCCTGTTGCAAGTTGTTGTTCTTTATGACTAAGCAGTCAGTCAGTTCCTAACCACAAACAAGAAAGAACACAGAGAATACAATCCATCATATAGGCATCCCTATTGAACAATAGATATCCTTTCTCATGTCACAGCACAATCAGCTCAAGTATTGTTGAAGTGTACAATTATAGCAAGTCATCACAACATATTGTACAAGGACACAAAAATAACAGGCTTTGCAGGGGTGCATTTCAACTTGGGTAGTTGCCAATGGGAAATTGCATTGTAACCAACAAAGTAACTAACATAGTTAGCAACTACACTTTGAGAAATGTACCCCAGAGTTGTTGCTGTAAAAAAAAACAGCAGGTTTGGTAGAGAGTTGAAGGCACCATTTTGCTGACGAAAGCCACCCGGTAGATCCAGACTCACGGTTCTGAATCTCTGTCCTGTGTGCCTGCAAAAAGAAAAAAAAAACAATCTCAAGTAACTCAAGTAATTGAGTATTTTGTAAACCGTGTGCGACGTTAAAAGGATGCTATCTGCATTGATGCATTGCATCCACATTCCAACATAAATGTTTACATAGAGACAACATATTTCAGCCCCCCTGCTCTGTGTGCACTATTGCCGTGGTCTTGGGGTCAGAATTTATCATCCTCAGAGTGGCAGCATGGGTGAGAACACACAGAAGGTTGCCAATTTTTTCCAGAAAAGTACAATTTCGATACTGTACAAATACCACAGAACAAATGAGTAAGATAATTAGCAATGTTCTGATTAATATCTTCCCCCGAGATGAATTTTTAGAAACAATACTTACAAAAATAGAGTAAGGCCATGCAAGCCGATGTCTGTGTGTGGTGGATACTGTATTATGTATGTGTTTCTGCTCACAATGGCATAGTGTTAACTTTTAGGTTTTGGTAAATGGTAACTGGGCGTGCGGTCATAGCAAAATGGTTGTTTTTTTCGCTCTCTTTTTTCCTGGGAAAGGACCAGCAATCTTACAGCTTGAGTGGTTGAAGTGAATGCCAGGAAACATCTTGGATAAAGCATTACTAAGGGTTGAATGAATGAATGAATGAATGAATGAATGAATGAATGAATGAATGAATGAATGAATGAATTCATTCATTCATTCATTCATTCATTCATTCATT
>NC_085863.1:35331547-35336547 GCF_034702125.1 Engraulis encrasicolus
AGAGGTGCTGCATCCAGGGCTTTGCACCAGATAACGTCACATTCAAATGGAGGCCCTCCTTATCTCAATATAGTTCCCGAGCCCCTCTCTCTCTCTCTCTCAAAGTCATCTGTTATTGTAGTCAGCTATCCTCTTAACTCTTCCTGACCCTCGTGCTTCAATGAGGAGGGTCGAGGAGGGCTTTAACTAGCTCGTAGTCCCCCCTCCTTGGACTGAAAAAGAACAGAGAGATTAACCAATTTGAAAAGATGTATTTCCAGCGAGGCAAGCAGGTCAGACACCCAAGTGAAGCGTCTGCTGCTTGTGTTATTTTCAGAGAAGCGTGGCGAAATGACCCAATTATCTCTTTTAGAATCGCATCATGCTGACGTTTGCTTGTTCAAGGCTCGAGATAGTGAGTGCGTGCGTGCGTGCGTGCGTGCGTGCGTGTGTTTGTGTGTATGCCCTTCACACATAAGCGAATTGAGCCGTCCTGTTTGAGTGTGGTAAATGATTCTATTAACGTTGACGGCACTCGGGGTGTAACGGAACGAGATAATTCAGTGCTCAAGCTGAGCACACTGGACAGGTTACTAACAAATTGTTTGACGTGGGCTTGCTTGCAACAGATTCGTGCGTCCTGTGAGCAGGGTGCCAATGAATGATTTGCTATCCTGTACATGTAGACCTGCTTGTGAAGAATCACCAAGATGTACTAAGACTTTTCTGTCCGAATGCCAATTTCTGAAGGATATGATCTGTTTTGGCAAATCGGTGGACTCAACTGAACCCACTCTAGCCCATTACGGCAGCCTCACTGGTGCCATACGAAGACTACAGATCTTTTTTATGTTCATGTCACGAAATGGTGATGCAAATGTGTTTCTATTCCAGGACACTTTATCTCTCTCCCGAGTAGGACTTTTAAGGCAAGGGCTATCTGAGTTCTCCTTTGTGAGCGGCCTGCGTTGCCCTCTTCACCTCCAACTGAACCGCGAAGTTGCGCTCTCCGCGTCTGCATCTGTTGCTCTGTGTTGTGTTTTCCTGTCTGCCGTGTTTTGATATAGGTATCCTTCGGTTCCTGCGTCGCATCAGCCTCGCATCGCTCCTTCTGCTTTCATTTTTCTTTTCTCCTCTCCTTCTGCCTCCCTCATTCTCTCTCGTATCGTCATTCACCCCACTATCTGTCTGTCACTCTACCTCACTTCCTCCTCCTTTCTAGCTCTCTCGCACATTCTCCTGTCTTTGCTCACCCTCTGTCTGTTTCTTCCCCACTTTCTTCTCTCCTTCACTTTCTCTTTCTCTATTTCTCTATTTGTCTATCTCTCTCTCTCTCTCTCTCTCTCTCTCTCTCTCTCTCTCTCTCTCTCTCTCTCTCTCTCTCTCTCTCTCCGCATCCCTCCCTTCTCTGCTCCTTAAATGGGCTGTACTCCGTATTAATCACTCCAAGCTGCGCTTTCTCCTTTGAACGAGCAGAGCGCACAAGCTTTTCTTTCTCGACTTCTCCGCTGATGGATGAGTCGGGCAGGCCAAATGCGAGTGGCAGAGTGAAAATCTCAGCGAGTGGTCGAGGAAGAACACAAACACTGACGTTTTTCTTACGGGCCTTACAGTACACGCATACTTTTGATATTTGTGTAGTAATCGAGCGACGGAACATCGCCAGGCCCGCCAGTCCAGTCCATGGGTTGTCCCGTTACGGACATGAGAAAGTGACCCCAACATATGTGCACTGACTGTGCTCTTGTGCGAACAGATGAGATGGGGGTGGTGGTGGGTTTGGTGGTGGTGGTGGTGGTGGGGAGGCTGTTTACCAGGAATGCTGCAGAGACGGAGAGGCATGACTGATTTCCACCCTGAGTCAACACTTCATAGTCACGCCACTTGCAGAACGAAGATGGAGAAGGCAGAATATAAAAAAAACAAAAACGCACGCTCGCTCGCTCGCTCTCTCTCTCTCTCTCTCTCTCTCTCTCTCTCTCTCTCTCTCTCTCTCTCACTCTCGCTCTGGAATCTCCCGCTAATTGGTGCGAATATAGCGAGCAATTGATCCTAAATTGAGCGCATATTTAATGCATCTGCTGCTCCTCAGTCGAAACAACAGAGCTCCGATTGGACCCTGGCCTGTGGCAGTCTGCTCTGCTCAGTAATGATGCATCATGTCAATGTATATAGCAGAACCCAGACCTGAGCAGTGTGTGCGTGTGTGTGTGTGTGTGTGTGTGTGTGTGTGTGTGTGTGTGTGTGTGTGTGTGTGTGTGTGTGTGTGTGTGTGTGTGTGTGTGTGTGTGTGTGTGTGTGTGTGTGTGTGTGTGTGTGTGTGCATGTGTACACGTGTGCGTGTGTGTGCACGATAGTGTGTGTGCATGTGTATGTGTGCATGCATCCGCTTGCACGTGTGTGTGTGTGCGCATGCACGTGCGTCTGCGTGTGTGTGTGTGTGTGTGTGTGTGTGTGTCTGTGTCTGTGTCTGTGTCTGTGTCTGTGTCTGTGTCTGTGTCTGTGTCTGTGTTTGTGCTGTGTGTGTGGCGAGGCATGATGATATGATTTGTTGTGTTATGTGTCTATGCTTTAGCCCAGCTCGGAGCCAAAGCATATATTTTTAACGTAACATGATTATTATGCTCAATGGTCCAATACCCCCATGGCTTTACATACCATGAAATATCAATCTCTGTTCGTATGTAGCTAGACTTGTAGGACGTTAATAAATCGTAATTTATTTACAAAATCAGGCCACAATGTCATAGCCATTTCTCACCACGTACTGTAACCATACCTTATGGGAAGGCTCAACAGAACGAGAACAAGTGAGACACCTGCTGGGGTCCCTTAAGGATATCTGTGGATCGTTCCCACAGGCTGCCGTTCATGATGGAATAGACAACGGAGAATCTCCTGAAAGGCTTAAGACTGGAGCTGTATAGATGTCTCTGTGGATCTGTGTTGTTCAGTCAGAGAGAACTCTTGTATTCAGCGAAACAATGTACTGTGAATGTTTCTTGGTGGTTGTTTGGTTGTAGTGGGCTGTTTGTAAATGGGCTCGTAAAGAGACGTGGACTCTGCATGGTGTTATAGTGACGTATAGTGAACACAGGACTTTTACAAGTACATTTAACAAGTCACAGATTCCCATAGGTTCAACTGTAATTGCAAAGTTTCCATATGTTTCAGGCATTGTTTTGTAGTTGTTTTGTTGTTGTGCTGTTGTGATTAAATGAAAACCTGTTTTTAAAGTGCCCATCTGTTTTACTGTGACATTTGCTCTGTTTCTCCTCGTGGGGACAGCCTTGGCGAGGTCTTTGCTTGTTGCTCGCCGCTCACTGCTCTTGTCAATGTTTTCAATGGGACACTACATTACAACACGCATTGCTGTAAATCCTCATTTATCAAATTCACTATTTCCCCCCTGTAATTATGGAATAAATCAATGAAGGCCAAGAAGAGAAAAACTACCAAACTCTCTGTTGTCTCACATCTGCAGCAGTACTGTTAAAGTCTATCTGGTCATAATTTTACTTTTTAATACGTGTCTGGAGACAAACACATATCTCCAGGCCTTTCTGTTATGCCTGTGGTTCTAATATTAGCTAGGCTCGTCATCAAAGCAACTGACATGCTGCTTAAACAAGACAGACACTTCAAAAGAGACTGGCATTCGCACTTCTTAATAAGATTAACTGCTTTTGACATCCAAATATATCGGTCAACATCATTAGAAATGCAGGCGACACAGGGAATCAAAACAATATGAATGTTTTTTTTTTCTCTCATTCTTCACAATTTGTGAATAGGCTACTACACGATGTAGCACAAGATGAGCTGGTAGCCATCAGGGAAGGTGACAGCGGGGGACAAACAGATCGGTTGTTCCAGGCCCAGGGAGATAATAGGACCTAGAATTAAGCCCCCATTACGTTGTATATTTTGACAAGGGGTGCCTTTCCAATGGCTTTGTTCCGTGCCCGGTCAAAGCTGCCAGAGTCCCTGGTGGCAATATTCATATCGCTAAGCTAAGTTCCCGTCAGTCATTTCTAGAGATGCGCCGGATCCTGATTTTTAAGATCCTGCCGGATACCGGATCCACTGCTTAAGATCCTGCCAGATCCGTAACCATATACCGGATCCTACGGAAGGGTTGAAACACATAGCCTACTCGCACACGTGGGCCCTTTTTATTACGTTGGCTCAAACTATGAACTATAAAGTGCCTGCAACGGCCGCTTCCAAAGGCTTTCACTCCATGCAGTGATTGGGGTTGTTAAAGCCCAGGCTACGTAAAAACTAGAGATGCACCAGATCCTGATTTTTAGAATCGTACTGGATACCGGATCCACTGCTTAAGATCCAGCCGGATCCGAACCCTGTGAGAAACCCTATTAGCCTACCGGATCCGGAACCGGATCTTGGATCCGCTGCATCTCTAGTCATTTCACCTCGCTGAGCTGTGTGGACTGTGTCTCATTGATTGACAACAGCAATAAAGAACTAATCAATAGCAGTCGCTATATGGACACCATCAGGAACAACCGCTGCAACCGTTGGAGATGAGTGCCTCATACTGCTAACAATCATGGCTGCCGATCTCTCATATGGAAAATGGAGACCACCACCCCATTTGTCTATCAACTGGAGGAAACAACTCAAACATGTTGACTGTGTAAAAAAAAGACTTGAGTTATTATTCTCCTTTTCTCTGCATTGCCTCCCTGGGTTTATGAAAACACATCCATAGCACACAGTACGAGGCCAGCTGTGTGTGTGTGTGTGTGTGTGTGTGTGTGTGTGTGTGTGTGTGTGTGTGTGTGTGTGTGTGTGTGTGTGTGTGTGTGTGTGTGTGTGTGTGTGTGTGTGTGTGTGTGAGAGAGAGAGTGTGTGTTTGTGTGTGTGTGTGTGTGTGTGTGTTTGATTGTATGTGCGTGCACATGCGTGCATACAGTATGTAGCCAGCTGTGAGTGTGTGTGCGTGTATGCATGTGCATGTGTGCATGTGTGTGTGTGCGTGTGCGTGTGCGTGTGCG
>NC_085863.1:35344047-35481547 GCF_034702125.1 Engraulis encrasicolus
GAGAGAGGAAGAGTCACAGATGGATGGTAAGGAAAGTTAGATCAGGAGATATAGGAAAGAGAACAGAGGAGAAGGGGGGGGAGATGGCGGGCCCGTGGGAGATGATGTGTGGCGGGGAAACGCTGATGGGGCGAAACCAAAGACCCTGAGGCATGGATGAAGTCACTGTAGCGAGCCCATATTGTTTTCATTAGCTGTTTTTTTGCCTGGTGATAAGAGGGTGTCAAGCAGATGCTGGTGCTTCACTAAACGCTGTGTGCTGCTGCGCGCTCAACCTAGAAACCTCATCAAATATCCCAAACGAGGCTCCACGTTATTAACAAACACACCATTTCCTCTTCTCTTCTCTTCTCTTCTCTTCTCTTCTCTTCTCTTCTCTTCTCTTCTCTTCTCTTCTCTTCTCTTCTCTTCTCTTCTCTTCTCTTCTCTTTTCTTTTCTTTTCTTTTCTTCTCTTCTCTTGTCTTGTCTTGTCTTGTCTTGTCTTGTCTTGTCTTGTCTTCAATTCAATTCAATTCAATTCAATTCAATTCAATTCAATTCAATTCAATTCTCACTTACTCTGTACATATATCACTCTTTGTATCTCACTATGGTCTGTGCCTTCACGCTCTCTCTCCCTTAGTACATGAACGGTAAATACCATGTGCTGTGCTCTCAACCTAGAAACCTCATTTATATATATCCCCAATATCGTCAAAGAAAAATAAAGTCTGCAAAGTTTTACGTTTTGAAAGTGTCAACCAATCCTTCAGCCACTATCATGTGCCCTGAGCAGTGCACCAGAGTTAGGAAGTTTTGGGATCCCTAAAGTGGCTCTACATGGACACCCCATCCTCAACCTTTTCTCTCTGTTGTGTCTTTCTAACCACAGGTCACGGCCACCGATAAGGACCAGGGTGCGTTTGGTGCGGTGACGTATTCCCTGGGAGGCGGGGTGGGCAGCACGGTGCCCAGCCAGTTCACCATCAGCAAGGAGTCGGGGCAGATCTGCACCAGCGAGAGCCTGGACCGCGACGAGGGAGCCGACAGCTACGACCTGACGGTCACCGCAGTGGACGGGGTGAGACTCGTGTTGCCAACTGTCCCAGTTTTCCCTGAGTCTCAGTTTTTAACTCCTTAACACAAAGCCTCTGTTTTAACCTTATTGTCACCAAAATGGTAATGACCAAGTCTTAATCGGTTACCTACGACTCCTTGCATTGTCATAGCCATGTTGTTGTGCTGTAGATGAGTGTTTTCAGCAAGTAAGAAGTAAGTAAGAGTCTACTGGTCTGTTCTGGGGAAAAAACGTTTTGCCATTGCTTATGCAAAATGATCGAAATGCCAAGGTTTTTTGTCAGACAGAGGTTGCAACCCATGTGAGGCAGCAGCCCTAATCAGGCTCGCCAACAGGTGATGACAATTGAGCCAGTTGTCTCTGTCCCAAGGACAGGAGCGACCCAGAATTGGGCCCTTATTATGTTGTACTGTATGTACATTATTGAAGGGCCATTTCAGATGGGTTTGTCCTGGGCCCAGTCAAGCCTGTTAGTAGCATTGGCCCCAACACAAACTTACTCTACATACTCTACTAGGAGAGGTAAAGAAATGTGAAAAGTCTTTAGTCCTGTGGCACCTAAAGCTGAAATACAGCAAATGAACCAACAGGTTTCTCAAAACCCTAACCTTAACATTTGACCAAGTAGCGGTTTGTTGCTAAGCTGAACAGGCAGGCCACATCGGCAGGACATGGGATGAAAGGCAGTGTTTTTGTTTTCCATTATGCAAGATAACACCGATTTATGGCCGAATGTTTTTTTTGTTCTCATCTTTTTTTGTTCCATGGCCCAAAAGTACGGTGCCGTTTTTAAGAGCCAGCTGTTTTTCCATTGGAGGACATGCAGAAAGAGATCATGATGACCTTTGCTGGGGTTATTGCTATAGATTGCAGCATGCACATGCATCATTGAAGCACAAGAGTGCACTCAGGCACAGGCAGACACACACGTGCATGCACACACACACCCGCAGTCACGCACGCAGTCACGCATGCACACGTGTGCGCGCGCACACACACACACACACACACACAGAGGCACGCACAAACACACACATAATCGCCTATCCGTCATCCAAGGACATTGATGCACTGTGGAGTGGTCACTGTTTTACTGCCTGTGCCAATGCTCCAAGGTACTTCTAATGAAAAGGCAATGAAACAAATTGTCCCAAGGGTGCCCTGATCACCAGATACGCGCACACACACACACACACACACACACACACACACACACACACACACACACACACACACACACGCACACACACACACACACACACACACACACACACACACACACACACACACACACCTCTCTCTATCTCTCGCTCTCTCTTGCTCTCTCTCTCACTCTCTCACTCTCTCGCTCCCTCTTTCTCTCTGTCTCTCTGTCTCTCTATCTCTCTCTCTCTCTCTCTCTCTCTCTCTCTCTCTCTCTCTCTCTCTCTCTCTCTCTCTCTCGATCACACACACACACACACACACACACACACACACACACACACACACACACACACACACACACACACACACACACACACACACACACACACACACACACAGACACACACACTTTGCTATGGAAGCAGCAGCTGCTGGTTGTTCCCGTTCTGTTCCATCTGGGTTATTAATGGTGTCATAAAGCTGTGTTTGCAAAATGTTGTCTAAACCAAACAAACCATTCAGTCCCCTAATGGATATTTATGACTCCTTCTCATGAATATCCATGATTTACATACATTTGGCACAAATGAAGGTGTTCCGGATTCGATTTGTGGCTTTTGTCAAGCTAGGAAAGAGTCACAGAGTTCAACTTCTCCAAGTCAAATGTAGGGCAACCTTCCTTAGCTGTATCGCTTTTTTCGCTGCACATGCAAGTTGTAAGTCATGCAATTGAGTAGGTAATGTACAAGGAGAGTTATGTATAGATACTGTGGATATTTTTAGATGTATGCTAAACACAGTAACAGTGGAAGGTGCTCTAATGAACAGAAACGGTTTAGGCACTGTACAGATACCTTTATAGTGTGCAATCCAAAGACAGAACAAGAAACTGTTTACTGTATGTAAAATGTAATGCAATGTAATGTACAAATGTAATATAATGGAAAATTCAGTGCAACCTGTATTTATGACAAGAGTTTAAGTCCATATGTGTATTATGGGTAGAAAATCTTTTAAGGTGCACACTCATGTTACTAAATAGCATGGGAAAGTCAGTGCAAAGTGCTATTTGTATTATTGACAAGGGTGCTGTGAGTTAACATTTTCATGTTAGGGTGGTGGTAACTTTATAATATGTAATAATAATTCATTGTATTTAGGCCTACGTACATACTTTCAGATGTATAGACCTATTCTACTTCGTAATTATGCCAGAATGTGCATGTAAACTTCAATTCTGTATGTTTTCACCAGGGTGGTGTGAGCTCCGATGTCCATGTGAGAGTGGTGGTGGAGGACATCAATGACAACAGGCCCACCTTCTACCCTCTCAACTACGCCGTCAGCCTGAGTACCCAGAGTGCACCGGGAACCTCTGTCGTCAAGGTGACGGCCAGCGACCCCGACGCCGGAGAGAACGGGAGGGTGACCTACCGCACCGTGCCAGGAGGAGGCTCTGGATTCTTCACTCTCAACAAAGACACAGGTCTGTGTGTGTGTGTGTGTGTGTGTGTGTGTGTGTGTGTGTGTGTGTGTGTGTGTGTGTGTGTGTGTGTGTGTGTGTGTGTGTGTGTGTGTGTGTGTGTGTGTGTGTGTGTGTGAGAGAGAGAGAGAGAGCGAAAGAGAGAGAGAGAGAGAGAGAGAGAGAGAGAGAGAGAGAGAGAAAGAGAGCGAGAGAGAGAAGACAGAGAGAGAGAGAAGACAGAGATAGAGATAGAGATAGAGATACAGAGAATGTGAATGTGTTTGAGAGAGTGAGCAAGTGACTCATCATCAACATTTTCCCTCTTGGATTTTTCCTCCAGGTGTGATCTCGCTGTCCCGCTCCCTTCACGGCAAGGCCAACTCCGTCCTGTCCATGGTCATCTCAGCCAAGGACGGCGGGGGCCTCACCTCCCCACTCAACGCCCGCGTCAACATCAGCGTGGTGGAGGGCTCGGTGGCGCCCCCTGTGTTCGAGCAGGCGCAGTACTTCTTCACCGTGTCGGAGGACGTGCTGAGAGGGACGGAGGTCGGCATGGTCAGAGCCAGCAGTAGGCATGGTGAGTGCCTTTAGCAGCTAGCTGTTCACATTTACCTTGTCACTGTCCGTTACAACGCATTCTATTAAGAAAAACGGGCACAGCCCTTGGGAAAAAGCAAAGAGAACATGCAATCAATGGGGGATCTAAAATATCAACTCTAAAATAAAAATCAAAGCCTCGAGTTGAGTTAAGCCTTGAGCTCAGTTAGTAGCTTACAAACTTAAGGCAGCACGGCAACTTGTCTAACATTTAACTGGCTTGCAATTTTTTACAGTTTTACTGCTGTACCGAGTTGGTTTAAGCTTTTTCATACATCTGTATTTTCCCCATCTGTTGCATTGGAATGCATTTACAGTGGATGTCAGGAGAACTGACTCGGTTTGACTGATTACTGATTTTCAACAGAATGCTGCTGTGCCGCAAACAGCTGCCTTAGGAAACTTAGGTGAACCTGAGGCTGAGATATTCTGTCATTCAGTAGTGCACTCTGTACAACAAAAGAACAACTCAAACCAAAAACTGTTTAGTGTATAAGTGGGGAAGCAGGGAAACAGACAAGGGGGGACACAGGGGTCAGTTGCCCCAGGCCCAGGGAGAGAGGGCCCCCAGAATTGGGTTTTCATTACATTGTAATGGGGGGCCTTTTTGGATGGCTTTGCCCTGGGCCCAGAAAAAGCTGTCAGCGGCCCTGGTGAACAGTAACAGTATTGATGCCGCCATACTTGAGATATATTTTACTGACGGCAGATGTCCATATGCATATTCCTAAGTCATCCATCATATGTTTCCATGATGCACAGTCCAACAATGTGACTTAATCCAGAAACTCAGATGTATACATTACTGTCAATCAAAGATGCTGATATGCATGGCTCAGTGTCTTGATGAAGTATGTTCCCACCATCCACTTGTACAAACAGCAGACCAGCTGTACTTTATACTGTATCGGGGCAGTTCACGCCCGTGTAAAATTCCTTATCCTGACTCTGTTGATACAGTCATTTTTTGAAAAACATTAATGGTGCTGATTTGTTGAAAAATGAAGGACTAAAAATGGATTTTGGAATCGGAATGACCTTACAAGGTTGTGAACTGAGTTGCCCTGCTTTGTTGTTCTCTCCTCTCCTTGACCTCTGCTCTCTTCTGATCTCCTCTCCTTTCCTCTCCTCTCCTTTCCTCTCCTCTCCTCTCCTCTCCTCTCCTCTCCTCTCCTCTCCTCTCCTCTCCTCTCCTCTGTGCTTCTCATTTTCTCTTCTCTTCTCTTCTCTTCTCTTCTCTTCTCTTCTCTTCTCTTCTCTTCTCTTCTCTTCTCTTCTCTTCTCTTCTCTTCTCTTCTCTTCTCTTCTCTACTCTTCTCTTCTCCTTTACAGGTGTTTCCAAAGACATCCTCTACACCATATCATCTGGTGACCCCGAAGGTTACTTCACAGTGGACCCTGAAACAGGTTAGATACAATCAGATTACTTTTATTTGGAATCCTGCATTATTAATTTGACAAAAACACTTCTACTACTGTTTGACATTACACAGTCTTCAGTAATACAACACAACTTGGACATTGCTATACAAGAACTGTAACAACAAAGAGAGGCTGTCTCTTAATGTATTCTGCTTTCTGGTACATCAGGTGCTCTGAGGACCAGTCTCCCGCTGGACCACGAGGCCTGCTCCTCCCTCAATCTGGAGATCCAGGCCCGTACCGGCACTCCACCCGCCTTCGGCCACACGCGGGTCCGCATCACCATCGCCGACGTCAACGATAACGCGCCCACCTTCCTGCCCTCCTCTTCCGAGTCCCTTCTCCTGCCAGAGGCCACCAAGATGGGCACCGTGGTGTACCGCGTCCAGGTATGTGTTGTTTTGTGGGGTGTTTTGAGCCAAGTAGACTAGATGAACCCGCCAGACAGAGCATCTTTTTTTGCCTGGTGTTTTTGTCTAGTGCCACCGATAATATGTTTAATAGTATGTACTTAATGTTACACTATGAGATGTGAATACATTATCTGATAGCGCCATCCTGAATTAACTGAATTTGACGTCTGTCTATCAGGCGGAGGACCGTGACTCTGGCCCCAACGGCCAGCTGAGTTTCGACCTTGCATCAGCAGGCAGCGGCAGTAACCAACGCACGTTCGGTGTGGACCGCGGCAGCGGTGACGTGCGGCTCATCGGCAGCCTGGCGTACGAGAGCGTGCCGCGCTACGACCTCCAGGTGGTGGCCAAGGACAGCGGCGCGCCCCAGCTCAGCTCCACCTTCACCCTCGTGGTGCACATCCAGGCCGAGAACGACCAGGGCCCCGCCTTCGACACGCTCACCTACCGCGTGGAGCTCAAGGAGGGCACGGCCCTCAACACTCGCTTCCTCCAGGTCCGCGCCCGACACCGCGATGGAAACGGAAATGGAAACGGTAACGGCAATGGACACGGTAACGGCAACGGAATGTCATCCTCGTTGTCTTACCACCTGCGCCCCGATGGCGACGCCGCCGGCTTCGGCATCTTGCCCGACAGCGGTTGGCTCTTCGTCAAGAGTGCGCTGGATCGGGAGGCCAAGGACATCTACCTGCTCACCGTGCTGGCCACCTCGGGCAGTGGGCACCTGAAGAAAACTGGCAGCGCCACCGTGAGGGTGTCGGTCACTGATGAGAACGACAACTCGCCCCGGTTCTCCCAGGAGAGGGTTTTCCTGGCCGTGCGGGAGAACCTTCCGGAAGGAACAGGGTTCGGGAGAGTAGTAGCCACCGACCAGGATGCTGGTCTCAACAGCCGACTGACCTACCGCCTCCTACACAGTGACAGGCACTTCCAGATCAACTCACAGACAGGTAAAAAAAGGCACTGTAAGATTAGTAAGTAAGTCTGTAGTAATACATTATGAATGTCATTGCCATGGAATTAACTACAAATATAGAATACACCTTAAGACGTATCTACCTACGTGTAGCTAAGGGGAGGACAGTTGCCCCACCTGGATTCAATCCCGGCACTTTGGGACACCTAACCTGACCACTATATAAAAGTGCCAGGCATCCCAATCAGAACACACCCACAACCCTTCTGATGGTCCCTTCATCACCCCTAGCAAGCACTTGATTTCTAATTGAAGCACACTTTTTTCAATGGGGAAAATCATACGAATCGCTTATGCAACACACCAGTCTATTGATGAGAGGATGCAGAGTAGTCATGGTCTGCCGTGATGAAGGTCTGGCTCGGAATGCAGGTCCTGGCAAGGAAAGCCAGGTTCCTACCACATCTCTTGGACTCCAAACCATGTGTGATTAGAGGCTCCAATTTGTAACAGAAATTTCCAAGAAACTCCCCCTTTTTATTATAAAAATGTCACAGTCTGGTTCTTTTTGTTTCATTTCAACTCAAATGAGCTACTTGCCTGCTTTTGTTCTATCATTACCCTCTGCTTTCTTCTTCTTTTTTTATAATCCTTCTGTTCCCTCTCTCTATTCATCTCTGTCTTGATTCCATCTCTGCCTGCAGGGGAGATAAGCACGCGCACAGAGCTGGATCGCGAGCACCAGTCCAGCTACCAGGTGGTGGTGGTGGTGCAGGACGGTGGCACCCCACCGCGCAGTGCTACCGGTACAGCCCACATCACAGTGCTGGATGACAATGACAACACCCCAGCCTTCACTCACACCCAACCCGGCCAAGAGTCTCTGATTCAGGTAGGATCATCAATCAGTGGCTCACCATTTTTCTCCCGTTCAGGATTACACTAATCAAAGGCATCACTGGCTAACAACGACACTTTTGAGAAATGCAAACCAACCCCTCTGACTGACCTTCTCTGTAGCTGTGAAACTAACTGTGGATACTTTGAAATGTGTCCCAGGTTACGGAAGGGGTTCCACCTGGCACTCTACTCGGAACCATTCAAGCCAAAGATCCGGATGAGGGAGAGAACAGCACCATATTCTACTCCCTCTCAGGTTGGCCAGCATGAACAAGCTTGGTTCAATTTTACTGACACACCATCAGTCATTTATTATTTTCTTATATATTGGATACTGGTAATGCCTGTTGTTTTATTCCACGTTGTGCTTCTGTCTATTTCTGCCATGTTTGATTTTCTTTTTGTGTTCAGGTGCGAGAGCAGAGCGTTTTTCACTGAATCCAAACACGGGCGAGCTGCGCTCAGCGTCACCTCTGAGGCGAGTGGAGAAAGCGGAGTACACCCTCACGGTGTCGGCCTCTGACCGAGGGTCACCTCCTCAGAGCTCAAGCAGCGTGTTGCGCATAGAGGTGAATAAAACCATAGATGCACATGCACATCGCATACCTTCCCACACATTAATTTACTTTCATTAGACTAAGCTGACACTTTTGTCCAGAGAAACTTCAGGTATTGGTTACAGTCCCTGGAGCAATATGGGGTTGGATGCCTTGCTCAAGTGTACCTCAGCCATAGCTGAAGGTGTAGAGACAGTCTTCTGTCTGGTAAGAGTGGTTACAAGATTTGTACCTGCAGCTTTCTGATCTAATGACGACCTCCCTAACTATTAGGCTATGGCTGCCCGTTCACAGCATCTCTCACAAACATGGTACTTTTTCATACTCTGTTCTGACGTATGTCCCTTAGTTGCACTTTCAAATCTCTGATGCCTTTTAACTTTGAGCCTCACGATAATGCACTCACAACCTCACAACATGTGGTTGGTGAAATATTGCTGCATTTTGATATTTCTGTACAGTGTTGTGTGCTGCAGCAGTAACTGTAGAGGGACGGCGATATACAACACCACGAGCTGACTCAGCCTGTCAAAAATACACTTTGAGAAGTTTCTGTTTTTCCAGGGAGGTTAAGAAGGATGGAGAGAGAGATAGGAGATAGAGAGAGAGAGAGAGAGAGAGAGAGAGAGAGAGAGAGAGAGAGATAGAGAGAGAGAGAGAGAACCAAATGACTGTAACTGTAGAATGCCACATAGACCTGATGTGCTTTCCATCCATGTAGGCTACTCATAATACGCCCTCCTCCACCCAACCTCTCGTACTTTTATTTTTTGCTGAGGTGCATGTTCAAAAGAAGGAACAGGATGCTAATTGTAGACAGAACAGATGCCTCCGATTTCCCCAGCTAGCCACGCCGTGCGCTTGTGTGACTCCCAGATTAGCGGAGGGAGAAAAGCACCTTGGGATCAAACGCTCCCAGATGGCCCTCGTGATGAGGCCCAGCTGCGGCTCCCTTCTCTCTGATCATGCAGACAAGGGACGCAAAACACACACTCCTCCGCACCCTATGCCACGCCACCGCCCCTCCCCTTCCCTCCTATTCTCCGGCAGCACGGTAGCTACTAGCGCACCCTGCGCTGTGCACGCTCAGTTCCATGCAAAACGTTAACGTAAACGCTAACATTTTATTTTGATAACACCAAGAGTGCACTTTGCTTTGGCCAATGTCATATCTCCAGTATATCTTGATAATGTTGATGTTGTTTTTAGATCTCAGTGTGTGAATATTGTGAAATGTGAGGAGGGAAGTATCTCTAAATCCTTTGATGTAACACTAGCGTTTTATGATCATAACACTAAGAGGGTACTTTGCGTTGTCCCTTTTTATTCGTTCCATTTAGGAACAAATCTCGATGATGTTGATGTTTTTACTGTAGATGTGTGAAGATTCTGAAATGTGAGGTTAGACCTCTCTCTGTATCTGTTGGTGTTCATTTGATGTTTTATGATCATACAACCAATAGTGTACTTCACTTTGTAACCTTTTTTCCAGATAAAGGACCATATCTTGGTGTTGTTTATCTTTTTACTGTAGATATCTTCCTGATTATCTTTTTTACTATATGTGTGAAGTTTGTGAAAAGTGAGGAGTGACTTCTCTTTACATCCTTTTCAGTTACACTCCATATCCCTCAGTGTGCTAATTTACGGGTTAATTAATGCAGACCAGAAAGGAGAGGAGTGCTCTGCTAGTCCGCTCGACGCAGGTCTTTAGGGGCCGAGTCATGGGAAGAAGTGTCCAGGAAATGACCTCATGCCTCTTTCATGTCTGACAGATTAATTGCGGCTAAATTGGTTCAGGTTAAACAGCCCATGTACAGTGTGTTGTGCTTGGAGTGGTGTTGGACTTATCTGAAAGCCCATAGCCCATATCTCAGGCAAGCCAGCGAGAACACAACACAAGAAATCAAGTCAAGTCAATGTGCAACTATTCAGCTATTTTTCAGTTGTTTTTTTCCTCGCAAGTGCCAGATTGCTTCACACGACTGTGCTTGACTTGTTTTACAGCATGTTTTGAGTTGAAGCCCTCAAAATATCATCTGATCATTATTATCAAGTTTACCATTTCCTTTGCCCTAAGTGTTGACATGTTCGTAAAGCAGACTTTATTTTTGCTTTTGCGATTTACTGATGTTTTATTTGTTTGCCTCATTGTCAATTGTAAGGAGTGGATTGAGTTGAATACATTTCGAGTGCATTTGTTTCCCATCTGCTTTCGGATACCAAAGTCTGTTATTAGCAAGCTTTCTATGGTGATGAAAGAAGCCTGCCTCCATAATGGGAGCTACGCTATTTCAATAATTGTTTAACATTCCTCATTTGTTCAAAGACTCGCCATTTATAATCCTTAACGCCGTGTTCATCTCTCAACAGATTCAAAGCACGGCTCGGATTTCCCAAAACCCCAACACTCTCAACATGGCAATAAACTCGGTTGAGGGCGCCAAGCCGGGCTCCGTCATTGGCTCCGTGAGATCTCACGACCACCGGGACGTGGTGCTGGACGGACAGGTGACTTACCTGGTGGTGGGCGGCACCGACAGGGACGGCACGTTCATGGTGGACCGCGTCACGGGGGACGTGTACCTGGTCCGCGAGCTGGACTACGAGAAAGGCTCGCACTACACCCTCCAGATCCAGGTGGACGACTTCTCCAAGGCCTACCCCAGCACGCACATGGTGCACCTCGACATCCACGTGCAGGACAGCAACGATCATGCGCCGCACTTCCCCGAAGACCCCGTCACCATCGTCATCCCCGAGAACACCCCGGCCGGCTCCTCCATCTACACCTTCCAGGCCACGGACCGTGACGGCAGCGGGCCCAACAGCGAGGTGCGCTACTCCATCCAGCAGCGCTGGCCGGACGACGCAGAGCTCCTGACCCTCGACCCCAGCACCGGGGTGCTCACCCTGGGCCAGGAGTTGGACCACGAGGCCACCTCCTCCCTCTTCCTGGTGGTCCGAGCCACCGACTCCTGCCTGGACCCGAGCCAGCAGCTGTGGGGGTCGGTGACGGCCCGCATCTACGTGACGGATGAGAATGACAACGCGCCCGTCTTCAGCTCGCCCACCGCCGTGAGCGTCATGGAGGACCAGCCGGTGGGGTTTGTGGTGCTGTACGTCATGGCGCGCGACGCGGACCAGGGGGAAAACGGCCGCGTGTCCTACCGGATACAGACAGGCAACACTGGCGGCAGGTTTAGCCTCAATCCCAACACTGGTAAGCCCTGGTCCCTTTCAGAAGCCAACGTGTGCAGAGTTAGCTCCAGTTTCCTCTCAAACTCCCTTCAAATTCCCATCTGTTTGGCATGCTTTATTATTTTTCACCACTCCAGGTCGATTTGCTTTGCATGAAAGAGTAATTTTCATGAAAGATTTATGTTCACGGGAGTGCAGATTTTATTTGATTTGGATATGCGAAGCTCAACCCCCCACCCCCACCCCCCTTTTCTTTGATGAATAACATCCATTAGTGTAAAATTTTTCCCCCACCATCAAAGAGGGGTAATGTGGACCTACTTAATGCACAGCCTGAATCGGAGCAAAACGCCAAAGACTCTTAATCCATTTGCCAGCTGAGGAAAACCTTTTTATTGCATTAATGTCTAATGGTTCATAAATTAATGCGCTTTTGATTTTCAACGTCTGCTTTAAATTATGTTTGTCTGTGTGTGTGTGTTTGTGTGAGCTATGAATCGGTAGACGTTACATCCCGTGTTTAGATATTGTACATAGAGCAGCGTGGTTTACTGCATAATGGACTGATACTGACCAGACACCGGGGAGTATGTTTGAGAGTTTTTGCAAGTGTTGTAGGTTGAGGTCTGGCAGTGAGCATCTTTTGGCCATTAAAGTACAGGAGCATAGACTCCGGTCACTCCATCTCTCTCTCTCTCTCTCTCTCTCTCTCTCTCTCTCTCTGTCTCTCACTGTCTCTGTCTTTAACTCTCTCTCCATCTATCTCACTACATCTCTGTCTGTCTCTCTCTCCCTCCCTCCACTCCCTCCCCTCTCTCTCTCTCTCTCTCTCTCTCTCTCTCTCTCTCTCTCTCTCTCTCTCTCTCTCTCTCTCTCTCTCTCTCTCTCTCTCTCTCTCTCTCTCTCTCTCTCTCTCTCTCTCTCACGGTGGGGAGCGGAAGCTGGCCCACGCAGCAACGTGAAGTGTTTAATGCTGAAGTGTGTCGGGTGAAATATAAACAACATTGAAGGCACATGCAGTATACAAACGTCTCCCTGGAGCGAACAGCTCTGGATCATGACATTGGTGCTTCTGTTTAAACTCTCGTGAACCTCTCTCTCTCTCTCTCACCTCAGATCAACCTTTTAACAACAGATAAGCTACAAAAACTGTGTTTTTAATACCGGGAGAGAGCGTTTAGTAGGGAGTCGTTGCTAGGGCACAGTGCTTAACATTTACTATTTCTGGCCACATATTTTTATGGTTAAGATAAATGTTCTTTGCAAAATATCATTGTGAGGCCTGAGACTGTTTGCATAGTAATGGTTTGTGTGGTGCAGCCAGTGGCCTGATGTATTTGTGATAGGCCAGTTGTGTTTATACCAGGCTCTACTGCACTGAATGTTTCTTGGTAAGCCAAAAAATGACTGTGTTTACTGCCACTCTCTCAAAGTGAGTGAAATAAGGAAAAAAGTTTGAGCCAGGGTAGTTTTTAAAGGCCCCCAAAGCAGCTCCCGCAGCTCTCACAGGTAGTGTAAACATCTGTGTGTGTGTGTGTGTGTGTGTGTGTGTGTGTGTGTGTGTGTGTGTGTGTGTGTGTGTGTGTGTGTGTGTGTGTGTGTGTGTGTGTGTGTGTGTGTGTGTGTGTGTGTGTGTGTGTGTGTGTGTGTGTGTGTGTGTGTCTGTGTGTGTGTGTGTGCTTGTATACATATTAATATGCAGTGTTGTCTACCTGCCAAAGCGCATTTTGTGGATACTCATTATTCTCGCTGAACAACTCACAGCTTCAGTTTGTTTACACCCTCCCGCAGATGTGGGGGAGCTTTTTTAAGCTGTTTTCAGTGCATGCATTAACCTTTATTGCTTGGCATGTACAAATATACCACTCCAGAAAACACTGAGTTACGATCATTCCTTAAGTATTTTTTCCTCACTCCCCTTACTCTCCTTCTCCTTAATTCTTCTTCTATCTTCTCTTCCTCTGCCAGGTTCTCTTTCCATCCTCAAGGCCCTGGATCGAGAAGAGCAGGAGACCTTCAACCTGACCATCGTGGCGGAGGATCACGGGACCCCTCAGCACTCCACCACACAGGTGCTGTCGGTGCGTGTGATCGACGTGAACGACGAGGCTCCGATGTTCGAGAAGAGCCGCTTCGAGGCCCAGGTCATGGAGAACCAGGAGCCGGGAAGCGTCGTGCTGACGGTGTCGGCCACGGACCGAGACCAAGGTGAACTGGACAGGGCTATTCAATTAGAAGTTATTTTGGGTCACTTTCTGAAGCCATGAACATAGCCTCTTAGTGCAGATGGGGTCGCCGGCAGGCCTATTCACTGTTGGCTAATTAAATACTCAACTACATCATAATAACAACATTGCTATGACATTACCGGGAGCCTTAAGTAACAGATTAAGATATAGTCATTACATTTTTGGTGATAGTAAGGTTATAACATAGGCTCTGCACTAAGGGGTTAAGGTGGGCCGCACATGTTAAGCGTTCACTAACAGGGGGTAATAGCACTTGTCAACCAGTAAAAGCTTTAATCTTAACACTGAATATTCAATGTAGCCTACAAGGCAAGCCAGAAGTTGACAATACAAGAAAGTCATTTGTTGTCCTGCAATATGAAAACTGCTGTGGAGGGGGAGGGGGGTGCTATCATAAGTTGTGCAATGCAATTAGTGCATTGTTCTTTATTGCAATATCTTGGGCACAATATATTGCTGTATTGCATTAAGTTCAATTAAATTAACGTCATTGTCATCTGACCCCACACATTATAAAACAGAAACTATCTGTCCTCTTAAGTGAATGTAGATATTAAGATAGTTAATACCAGGAATTAAAGGGAGCAAGAGGACAGTACAGAGGACTTTTGCAATTGCATAGGGTACATGGCTGCAACCAATCTTGAAATCATGCATTGACTAATTGATTAGTGACAGCATCGAGAAATGATATGGAACATAAAACGTTATGTGTATAGGTTACTGAGTGACCGAGTGTCCCAGGGAGAGAGGGGGCCCAAAATTGAGTTTTCATTTCATTTTATACAGTATATTGAACGGGGGCACTTTTAAGTGACTTTTTCCCCGGGCCTGGCCCTGCGTATGTGTTCCTGTGATGTGAAACCTGTGGCTGCAAAAACAATACAAGTGATGCAATATCGCGAGTTCTGCGTCAAAACTATTTTAACCTTTGCTTGAGTAAGCAAGAACAAGACGCAAGCAGCATGGTGTGTGGACGTAGTTTAAGGCTGTGAGACCTCCTGCGGCGAATGACAAAATTTGTCCTGCGTTCAGTCATGCAGCACAGCTGAGGCTATCCAGATTAGGCCACGGTTTACGCTAGTCACACAATCTGTGTTGCATTGTTTAGAAAGCCCTAATGTTATGCGTTTTTTCGCCACCACTGTGGGCAGACGACTGGCCAGGCTGTGTTTTGCTTTTAATCAAACACTGGGAGGGTGGGGAGGAGGGGGGAGGGAGGAGGAGAGGGGTGTAGGCTGCATTCTGACATTGTGAGTCAGGCGAACATGAAGCAGGGCGATTATAAACTCCCCGTCCAGGAACTATTAGTGAAGTAAGGGGAGGTGTCGGTGCCAAGGCCCCTCTCACTTTGCACGCAATCGGGCAAAGGAGTGCCAAGGACAGAGGAGGGGCTGAGAGAGAGAGAGAGAGAGAGAGAGAGAGAGAGAGAGAGAGAGAGAGAGGGGGAGAGAATGACAAAGGCAAAGAGAAAGTGCAAGTGTCAAATGCTTTCTCAGCATACTGAGTGGCTCTTGATGAAGCACATGAAACACATGGTGTATTTCTGTCTTCAAGGGAAAAATAAATCAGGACAATACGTTATATTGACCTACATATTTCAATTTGGATTGAATAGTGGAAACTAGTAGCCGTATACTGTACGTATAACCTACAATTACAAACATATTGGCTGCCAATTTTTTTTCCATATAATTTCACAAGTAAACATGTAAACATCTAACTTGTAAAAAATATATACTGTATGTATATAATTTTATTGATGTAAATAATTGTTTATGCCAAGAGCACAAGCTGAACTGTAAATGCCTTTGAACTGTGCTCAAATGCAACAACTTGTTTTGTGAATGTTGTAAAATGCCCTTGTGCATTCGAACAAAGTTTTCATCAGAGCAAGCTGACCCTCACATCCAGTGACCATCATGTGGAAATCTTTGTCCTCCTCACAGGGTCAAATGGACATGTCACGTATGGGGGAGTGTCTGAGGAAGGCTTCGCTATAGACCCGACCACAGGGGTCATCACTGTCACCAAAGCTCTGGACAGAGAAGAGCAGGAGCACCACACTCTGACAGGTACAGGACACCAGCATCAAGTTAGCCTGATAAACCAGACTAAATGTGGATGTCTAATTTAGTCTGGCCTCGATGCATAATACATCCGAAGATTGTTGATGAGAACAACCTTCCCTCAAAACCCTGCCCGCTTTGATTCAAAACACATCTTTGCGTTGTAATTGGTTTGCCAGATTCATGGCATTCTGGCTTCATTGAATCATTATGCGAGGCCAGACCCACCCGTAGACAAAACCTTTTGCCGTCCAGCGGGTGGCGCTGGTTCACCAGGCTAGCATCAAGTCACACTTTACTGGACACTGGTGTCACACGTATGACATAACAGTGTCACGTCATGTCATGCAGTCATGCTAGTGGTATAAACATTCTGTCAATGTCATAAACATGTTATGATTGTTGTCATTATGTGACATTCGGTTATGGTGCAGACAACTCAAACAATGTCAACTTTTCATGACTATAAAACATTTATGACATTGACATTATGCTGATAACTCATCCATGACTGTGTCATGACACTGTTATGATACTATTATGACACTGTGTTGTCATGCACAAGACGCTGGTGTCAGGTTAAGTGTTACCCCAGCTTCTAAGGCCATGGTCAGACGCATGCATTCCTCCCAGACACATACATCCCATTCACTTTACACTGGGTCATGTCTCTTGCTGCTGCTCATGAGATGGTGTCATGTACGGTTTCTTGAAAGTGATGCCTCTGTCAAAAAGTTGAAAAACGTTCACATTTTTGACAGATCTATGGCTCTGCATGATCTTCTATGACAGCCCAGCCATCAGACACACACACACACACACACACACACACACACACACACACACACACACACACACACACACACACACACACACACACACACACACACACACACACACACACACACACACACACACACACACACACACACACACACACACACACACACACACCATCATACTTTGAAGCACACATGTCTGATCCCTCTGTTACAGCACACACAGTGGAACATGTAGTGTTAATTCAACACTATGCTGAGAATGGATGATTCCGTTTAATTCTGTTTGATTTTAGTGTCAAATTAAACTCAATTCAGAGTGTTGAATGAACTCCAAATCGATTGGAACCATACTGTATATATTCTCCAAATCCTGTTGAATTGACATTGCACTTTTAACCTTGTAGCACTACAGCACTTTCACAGCTGCTAGCCTTTTCCAGTTATCCATTTCCACACGCACACACAGACGCACATGCACACACGCGCACGCGCACACGCACGCGCACACGCACACGCACACACGCGCACGCGCACACGCACGCGCACACGCACACGCACACACCAACGCACATACGCCAACGCAAACACACACAGATCCCGCGGCTGACTCTTTTTATCTAATCATTCACATCTCTCTGCTGCAGTCTATGCCAAGGACGGTGGCATGCCGCCAAACTTTGCCAAAGCCACGGTGCACATCACGGTGCTGGACGAGAATGACAACGCGCCGGTGTTCGGCCGGACTCAGTACACCCTTGAGGTTCCGGAGAACCAGGTGCCCGTGGAGCTGTGCGTCCTGCGGGCCAAGGACCAGGATGCAGGGGACAGTGGGACAGTCACGTACCGGATCATAGGTACAGTATTTAAATATAATATACCGGTATTTCTCCTATTTAAGATCTTGGGATGTTTTTTGGGAATATCTACCTTACTGATAATTGTGGCCTTACTGTAAGCACTGTTCTGCATTTTGTAGGATCTATAACCATATAAGAGTCAATGTTGCTTTTACATCGACTTGCAATCTTACATCTACTTGACTACTTATATAAAAACTTGTCACTGCAGCATGGCTTCATTAGTATTCCATGATGGCTTTCAAACAGTACGATACATCTCACAGGGTACCAAGTACCCAGGCAGTATATCCCATGTTTATCCCCAAATCCCTTTGTGGATATTAACCTGCCTTTTTGAAACGGATAGCAGGCTTATTAGTGCCTCTTATCTGGCAACATAGTGCCTCAGGTGTGGTTGCTGTTCAGAGGTGAGATTCACGTGAGCAGGGCCGCTAACATCTTTGGCTGGGCCCAGGACAAAAGGATATAAAAAGGCCCTCTCTCTCAATGTCAATGCATACAATGTAAGGGCCCAATTCTGAATCCCACGTCTCCCTGGGCCCGCAGCAACTGACCTAGACCCCCTGCATGTGAGCACACATGGGAGTCTGACTTGCAAGCATGAGAAGACAATGTGATAATGTGATAACTAAAGCTCCGTGGGTTTTGGTTGGGAAAGCCAAAAATCTCTCTCTCTCTCTCTCTCTCTCTCTCTCTCTCTCTCTCTCTCTCTCTCTCTCTCTCTCTCTCTCTCTCTCTCTCTCTCTCTTGTGTTTTGTGTGAAGGTGGAAGGTGTCAGAAGGTTGTGTGTGTGGACATGTATGTGTGCGTGTGTGTGTGCGCTCGTGTGTGTAGGGATGACAGTCACAGCAGCTATTTGCAATCAGGTCACAGCAGCTATCTGCATTCATGTGTCAAGCTGTGACATCTTCAAAGAAAACACTTGCTAGAGGCGGCAGATCTCACATGGGCTTTCTCAGTTATCTCCCAGACATCACCTGCGATGGTGGCAAAGCACAGTTTTCAAAATAAAGATGAAACGCAGTGTATTTGATGTGTTGCTCAATGTGTACTCATTCTATGCACTGTTCCCAGACCTGCCATACTGTCTCAACAAGTACCACCTTGCCTCAGCTAGAAACATGAAACTCTTTATCTTCATCGTTAAAAGCCAATGCCAAAATCACTGGCTTTGCTCTCCCAACTTAGCCGTGACTTTATAAGACTTGGACAGGATGTTACAGGCCAGGCCAGACAGGCCAGGCCACTGAACTTCAGTTGAATATTAAGGCACGTATATCTTGCACATTCCCCTCACCCCTCACCCCACACCCCCCACATACGCATCTCTAGCCACTGAACCTTAGTTCAACATCAGCCGACAACAGACGACAGTGGGACAAAGGGGTCAGTTGTCACGGTCCCAGAGAATGGAGGGGCCCAGAATTGGGACCCCATTGCATTGTAGGTATTGCGGTAGGGACCTTTTCAGATGTTTTTGTCCTGAGCCCAGCAAAAGCTGTCAGCGGCACTGTCAATGCACGTGTATCTTCTTGACCCCCCCCCAACTCTGCAGCTGGTATATCAACACATGTATGTCTTCAGTCGCCTCACGCCTCTCTCTCTCTCTCTCTCCTTCTCTCTCTCTCTCTCTCTCTCTCTCTCTCTCTCTCTCTCTCTCTCCCCTTCTCTCTCTCTCTCTCTCTCTCTCTCTCTGTCCCGCTGTCCCCCTCTTTCCCTGCAGCTGGTGACCCCGACGGTGACTTCCAGCTGGACGGCGCGACCGGCGCGCTCTCCACATCTCGGGGCCTGGACCGCGAGGCCAAGGCCGAGTACACCCTGGAGGTAGCGGCGCAGGACGGCGGCTCTCCCCCGCTCAGCAGCGTGGCCCAGGTGCAAGTCTTCATCCTGGACGTCAACGACAACAGCCCCGCGTTCCAGAACCCCAGCTACACCGCCGACATTCCGGAAGACACGGCCGCTGGAACCCTGGTGCTGGAGGTCTCGGCGTCGGACGGCGACGACGGGAATAACGGGAGGATCATGTACTTCCTGAGTCAAGAGGCCGGCGGGGCGTTTGCCGTCGACGCGGACACGGGTCGCATCACCATCGCAGGGCCACTAGATCGAGAGCGGAGGAGCTCCTACACCTTCCAGGTCGGGGTTTCTCTCATCTCTCAATATGCTGAATATATTTAATTGACTGACTGAAGTTGTTGTCCGCCGTTACGTAGAGTAAATATGGCATGTGACCGTGAACGGCAAGTTTTGGATTAGATGTTAAGGTGGCCATCTTGACAGCAAACTCCTCCCATCTTCACTTGGTCCCCTGAAAAGATACCAATTTAATATTGTGAATGTAATCTCCAATGTTACTATACAAAAAATGATTTTCATATCATATATTTAGTCACGATCGTCAAATCTCTCTGGTCCTGATTGAC
Source organism: Engraulis encrasicolus (assembly GCF_034702125.1). Lineage (NCBI taxonomy): Eukaryota > Metazoa > Chordata > Actinopteri > Clupeiformes > Engraulidae > Engraulis > Engraulis encrasicolus. The sequence continues at coordinate 35,364,109 of NC_085863.1, forward strand.
CTCCCACCTTTTCCTTGACTAACAAGAAAATATTCTGCAATAAACTCCACAGGTGATTGCCATCGACTGCTCGCCGGCCTTGCCGCGCAACGCTACCGCCCAGGTGACCATCACCATCCAGGACGTGAACGACAATGCTCCGTTCTTCATCCAGGACCCGCTCATCATCACCGTGATTGGCAGCAACGTGGCCATGCACCAGGTGGTGGCAACCATGCGCGCTGAGGACAAGGACTTTGGTGCCAATGGCTCTGTCTACTACCGCTTCGCCAGCCCGGTGCGCGGCTTCGCCATCAACTCGCTGACGGGCGAGATCCGGGCCTCGGAGCCCCTGCAGGGGCTGACACAGACCCAGCGCACCCTGATCGTGGAGGCCATGGACCAGGGCAGTCCGTCACAGTCCTCCCTGGGGGTGGTGATCATCTACGTGAAGGAGCAGGATTACAGTGGTGTGCGCTTCTCCCGGGCGGCCAGGGACGTGAGCCTGCAGGAGAACGCAGTCAAAGGTCAGAGTCTGTTTCTTTATTATTTTTATTATTATTTTTAAGATCTTTTTTTTGCAAAAGACCCGGGCCAGAATCTAACCCGGGTCGGCGGCATAGCAGCCCAGTGCCCTACCGTTAGAGACACGGTAGGGCCGTTTCTTCTTTCTTAAATATATTTTTTTTGGGTCTTCATGACTTAATGGTGACAGGCCTGTCCAGATGGTGACAGGAAAGCATTGTGAAAGAGAGTTAGGGAAGGATCGGGAAACGACTCTGTGCCGGACTTGAACCCGAGTCGGTAGCTTGAACCCGACCAAGACAGTGCCCTAGTCCACGGAGCCAACGCATCCCCTGAATCTGTTTCTTTAGACCCATTCTTGTACGGTTTATCTGGTCTTATACTGTAGCATTCTTAAAACCAATTGCATGCAGCCTAGTTTAAATTTGATTGATTCACGTTTAGTAGCATGGCTGATTTGACATGATTGAAGATGACAAAGCATGCACTATGTTATCAGAGAAGTGCTTCGGTCTCCAAAAAGAGAATCTTGAAATAATTGATCCCCCTCTCTCTCTCTCTCTCTCTCTCTCTCTCTCTCTCTCTCTCTCTCTCTCTCTCTCTCTCTCTCTCTCTCTCTCTCTCTCTCTCTCTCTCTCTCTCTCTGCTATTTCTTTATAAATGAATAAGGGCCTTTGATCAGACACAAAGAAGAATGAGCTGTCCTCAGACTCACTGTTGTTTTTTCCCTCCTTAAACGACAAGAAAACATCCTTTGACATAAAAAAGATGTGCTTCTCATTCTCATGTGGCAGCTGTTTTGTTCTTATGTGAAGAGTGAAGAGTTTACGGTGTCCTCTCCTTCTCCTCTCTCCTTCTCCTCTCTCCATCTCCTCTCTCCTCCTCTCTCCATCTCCTCTCTTGTCTCATCTCTCCTTCACCTCTCTCCTTCTCCTCTCCCCTCCTCCTCTCTCCTTCTCCTCTCTCCTTCTCCTCTCTTCTCTCGTCTCCTCTCCTACAGGCACAGAGGTAGCTGTAGCCCAGGCCCAGTTCCCCGACGGCTCCCGGAGTGGAATCAGCTACAGCATCTTCAGCGGAAACAGACAACAGTCTTTCAGCATCAACTCAAACGACGGTGAGCTCAGCCCACACACACACAGAGACTCACTGACAGACACAGACATTGACAGAAACTTTATGAGGATCCTGGAGGCCTTGTCGACATGGCACTGACAAGAATCGTTTTCTTATCACGGGAGAGCGGCGTAAATAGTGCCATGTGCCGTTGTAGATATGATCTTCTTTATCCTGTATTTTTTGCCTTTTCACACTGTTGTTGCATAACTCCTCACAGATTTGTACTTCGTTGACCACATTACTTCTTCTTTTTCCACCGACAGGCAAGATCTGGGTTCAGAGCTCCAAAGGCTTGGACTTTGAGGACACCCCGAGACTCCGCCTAGTGGTGAAGGCTGAGACTGCGTCCTCCACCTCCTTCATGGCCCTGAACCTGATTCTGCAGGACGTCAATGACAACCTGCCGCGCTTCCAGCTGCAGAACTATGTGGCATACATGCGCGAGGCACAGGGCTATGACGCCCCCATCATTCAGGTTAGCACCAGCCCTCCCACTGTTACAATGAATGGCCATCACATTGTTTTAACCCTTTCATGCACAGCTTGTTACCAGAATGATGAGGAGCACATTGTAGCCTCAGTGCAGATGGGGTCGACGGAGGGCCTATTCACTATTTGCTGAAAATACTCAACTACATCATAACAACATTGCAATGACATTACCGAGAGCCTTAAGTAACAGATTAGTAACAGATAAGACATAGCCATTACAATTTTGGTGACAGTAAGGTTATAACATAGGTTATGCGCTAAGGGGTTAATCTGTTATGATCCACCCGTCATTCAGGTCAGCATTAGCCCTCCCGTTGGTGGTGTACAACTTCCAAATTATGTAACCTGTTTATGCAGAGCCTTTGTTTTGTGCTTGTTGTTACCAAAATAGTAATAACCAAGTTATAACCAAATGGTAATAACCAATTATGTAAGACTCTTGGTAAAATTACTACGATGTCCCTATCATTCAAGTCAGCAAATCTCCCACTGTTAAAACGGACAGTTTACAAATTGTTTAACCCTTTTCATGCAGGGCTTCTTACCATGAGAACCACATCTCAATCAATCTGTTGTTTCAGACTCTTAGTAATGTCAGCAATGTTGCTACAATGCCCCCATCATTTAGGCCCACCCTCAGCCCTCCAAATGCCAATATGGACACCGGCCTTCAAATTGCTTAACATACTTTCATGTCGAGCCTTTATTATACACTTTTTATTACTAAAATTGGTAACAAGTAATCAGTTACATTAGACTCTTGGTAATGTCGTAGGAATGTTGCTACAGTGGCCCCCATCATTCTGGTCAGCAGGCCTCCCACTGCTCCCATGGACGGCCTCCAATTTGGTCTAATCTAATGAGCCCAAGGCACAAACAAACATGCTGTTCAGTACACTGCAGTAGGTAGTATTTGGAGATTTGGCAGTATCATAATAATACTACCTCATGTGTTGCTCTCCGCAAATGTCAATGAGTCACTGAAGCGTTTACCAGTATTCCTGTGGGTTCATGTTCAGCTGTTTATACCTCCCTAGTGTTGGCTAAGGATGCGTCCAGTGCACTTACATGATCGGTTTAACAGAGATTTCTATTGAAACAATAGTAATGCATCATGCCTCATTCCCCTCTGTTGTCAATGACTCACTGAAGCGTGTACTAGTATTCCTTTGGGTTCATGTCAAACTGTTTTTACCTCCCAGATGTTGGCTGAGGATAAGTCCAGTGCACTTACCTTTGTCAAAAGATTTCTATCCAAATATAGTAGTCATATGTGTCATGTACTGCGCTCTGCTGTCAATAATTCACTGGAGTCTGTATTTCCTGTGGGTTCACGTTTTGACTGTTTGTACTTTGCAGATATTGGCTGAGGATGTGTTCTGTGTACTTACAAAATCTGAGATTTCTGCTAAAATAATAACAATGCAGCATGAATTGCTCAAGGAGAATTGGTCGAGGGAGTTGCGTTGTTGATTGTGTGTTTCCTGTGGGGTTCACGTGTTAACTGTTTCGTACCTCCCCAGGTGTTGGCGGAGGATGTGGACCAGGGTCAGAACGGTCAGGTGACCTACTCCATCCAGTCCTCCAGCATGAGCGGCCTTTTCAAGATCGACCCGGTGACCGGCAGCATCACCACAGCAGCAATCATGGATCGCGAGATCTGGACGCAGACTAAGTGAGTGCGGAGTGTGTTTGTGTCACGTGTCCGTGTGTGTGTGTGCGTGTGCGCGTGCATGTGCGTGTGTGTGTGTGTGTGTGTTCCTTGTCTGGCAGCACAGTTAAGTGAGGTCATACTGTAGCTCTTTGGGAGATTCGTTCCCTTCGCTTAGTGGAATGTACCAGTCAGCCCTCCCGTACTCTACTCTAGCACTCCATCTCTCTCTCTCTCTCTCTCTCTCTCTCTCTCTCTCTCTCTCTCTCTCTCTCTCTCTCTCTCTCACACACACACACACACACACACACACACACACACACACACACACACACACACACACACATCTCTCTCTCTTTCTCTCTTTCTTTCTCTCTCTCTCTCTCTCTCTCTCTCTCTCTCTCTCTCTCTCTCTCTCTCTCCTCTCTCTCTCTCCTCTCTCTCTCTCTCTCTCTCTCTCTCTCTCTCTCTCTCCTCTCTCTCTCTTCTCTCTCTCTCTCTCTCTCTCTCTCTCTCTCTCTCTCTCTCTCCTCTCTCTCTCTCTCTCTCTCTCTTTCTCTCTCTCTCACACACACACACACCATATCTCTCTCTCTCTCTCTCTCTCTCTCTCTCTCTCTCTCTCTTTCTCTCTCTCTCTCTCTCTCTCTCTGTCCCCTCTCTCTCTCTCTCTCTCTCTCTCTCTCTCTCTCTCTCTCTCTCTTTCTCTCTCTGGTGTTATCGCCCTGTGTGTGTGTGTGTGATGGGCCCTGCTCCTCTCAGCTTTCCCCATGTGTTTTGATTCAGGGGGGTTGCTCCTCTCTCCTCTCCTCTCCTCTCAGCCCTTCGCCTCACAGCAGGACTTTCATATCCCACATATTGTGACCCGCTGGGGGTTCAAGTTTATTTTATCAGTGTTTGCTTCATGTCCTTTCCCTGAAAACAATTTGATTTTTTGCATTTCTTCCATTAACTCTTTTTTTCTTTCTTTCTCTGGAAGAAAGGAATAGAAACTAAAATTGGAAGAAAGGCTAAAAAACTAAATTGATTTGCTGGAGAAGGAGTTGTGGGGGTGATTTTAAAAAAGAAGGAAGTTGCTGTAAATGAATCCCAGTGCTCTAAACCTGGATGTGATTCTTTGGACAGGCTGGTTGTTACGGCAACAGATCGAGGAAGCCCGAGGTTGGCTGGCACGGCGGTCCTGACGGTGATCATCGTGGACCTCAACGACAACAGCCCCACCATCCCCTTGCCGCTGGAAGTGCGCGTGCCAGAAAGTGAGCGTTGTTTTTTATGTTTTGTTTTGTGTTTTCAGTGTCTTTTTATGTGTTGACACCATGGGTGAACCAAGGGTGGACCCAGGATGGACCTTGAGCGGATTGAGACCATGGGCTATAGGGTATGCAGGGTATTTTCCCGGTGGACTGGTGATGATTTTGGCCTGGGCCTGCCCTCAATGGTATCATCATCATGCCGCTACAGCAGGCCTCTCTGAGATCAAATATAAATCAAGTATTTTGGCTGTCAAAATATCTCATATTAGATGACTTTAGATATTGTGACAGGCTTCATTGTCTCTTTCAATGCCTAGTGGGCCGGCCCAGCTCAGCCCTGGTTGAGACACGGACCCTGTAACAGTATAAGTTTGTTCTTACCAAAACGGCAATGACCAAGTTATAATATGTTACTATAGAGCAGAGTGATGTCATAAAAATGAGGTGTACTAATGGAAGTGTATGTCCTTGAGAGTAAATGATACAAAAAAAACCATCTTTTTAGTGCATTATTAAGACACAGTTTGTAGTTACCAGAAGAAAAATGATCGGTTTGTAATGTATTATTAAAGACTTAACTAAAGATCTATCGTGTCATAGTGTAGTACTATGGAAGTGCACAGCACACGCCAGAGAGTGAGGGAAAGGAGCCATCTTTTAAAAAGAAAAAAGAAAATCACTGCTTGAAAAGTGAGTAGGGCTCCTTTTTCCAGTCAGATCAGACTTAAAACAACCCTATCACTTCTTATTACCATAACCATTCCCATATCTCAATGGCTTTCAAGAGCCTCTAGTTCACACGTGATAGTTATCAGGAGACTATGAAGTACTCCCCCTCCCCTCACTCCTGCTTCTCGTCACTCAGCACAATGTCTGAGAGAGCTATCGCTGTCTACAGAGGTCTATGAATCAGAAACAGTAGAAGTATTAAAAAGTAAAGTAGAATCCAGAAATATAAAACTAGAAGTGCTCAGACAGTGTATCTACCTCATTATGTTTAGCGGAATAACTGATGTATAAACTATACTGTATTTAAGATCATGTACTAATGTTGTAATTACATCCGTAAGTGTACTTCTACTGTGTATGGGTCAATGGTGCTTTCTTGGGCTCTGGCGTCAAGTGGTACAACCACAGCTTATGGCCATGAATTAATTAGTAATTGGTAATTAAGTTACTGCATTAAATATGTGTTTTAGAAACGAAAGCAAAAAAAAACACATTTAATCCATGCAATAGTGCCATAAGCTGTGGTTGCACCACCCTGACACGTGCCTCTACTAAAGCGGCTGCGTGTCTCTACTTTCCCCTCCTCTCTTAGACTCCTTAATCGGCACGGAGATCACCCTGGTGACAGGGAACGATGTGGACTCTGGCCCCGCCCTCTCCTACTCCCTCCAGCTGGACGCCCCCTCGCAGGGCAAGTTCGGCATCCACCGCTACAACGGCCAGGTGTCCCTAACCGCCCCCCTGGACTTTGAGGAGAAGACCTGGTACACTCTGACCATCCAGGCCTCGGACTCCAAGCACAAGAGCATTGCCAACCTCACCATCCTGGTGGAGGACGTGAATGACAACGTTCCCACTTTCAGTCAGGACCTTTACCAGGTGAGTCACTGTAATGGGGTACCAGAGAAATAGGCGGTTGGATAGGGATAGGTGGTCTTTGGATCAGATGGTTGCAGGTTTAAATCCCACCCTTACTGGTGGATAGAGTGTGTTATTTGATCTTTGATCTTTGATCTTTTATCTTTGATCATGGCTTAACTGCCCTTGAGCTTGGAATCTAGCCTCACATTTCTCCAGGGACTGTGAAGCATAACCTATCATGTAATAACTTTAAAATGCTTTGGATGAAAGTGTCAGCTAAAAAAATAGCTCAACACACTCAACATTTATCCCATTTCTTTTCCGTTTCAGACTCATTTTGTTCAAACCACTTCAATAAGCATATAAATGTGTCAAGAGTTTCATAAAGTAATCACCTGGGACTTGTATTTTGTTTGGTGTCCCTGTACATTGCACGACTTTGCGCTTAATGTGAGTAAGATTTGTCTAAAGCATTTAATTTATTGCTCTGGAGGTCGCCGGTTTCTCCAAAAATTCACACCTTATTAAATTTGATGGAACTGAATTAACTTTCCGCCCTAATTTAGGCAGCGTTCTGTACACAAAGTTGCTGTAAGAAATACCTTTTTATAGTTAGTCTCAACATGAATAGGAGCGTTGAGGTTTTCCAGAGTTGAGTAAGAAAATGACTTCACATTTTAACGAGCAGGGACTTTGAGGAAGGAAAGAGAGATGAATTAGGAGGAAGACTTTTATAGGTCCTTTCCTGCTCTCTGTACTGTAAACTATTCATGACATAAACTGTGTTTATTTCCCAGGTTACCTTGCCAGAGCATTCTCCACCTGGAAGCCCTGTCGTCACGGTAACGGCCACTGATCGAGACTCGGGCGAGAACGGAAAGGTGACCTATAGAGTGATGTCATCTTCAAGGGACGGCTTTTACATCGACCCTAACAATGGTACGTGAGATACTCACTGCAACATTTTCTGTATATCTTTTTCCATTTTCTCTTATAATGGTCTTAAAAGATTAATGACCTCAAAAAATCTGCAAGTTTCTGAACAAATGTATGCATCCTGTCAAGTACTCTACTCTGTATGCTTTATATGCATGCTATTTATATTTAAAAACCCATGAAAATGTTGATATTTTTCTAGTCATTACTTGAATATTGTTGAAATATCCCACCTCATTTCATGTTTTTTTTTCTCCCTCTCCTTCATGTTCCTCCACAGGCACACTGTTCATCAACCAGAAGGCCGAGTTTGACCCTGAGCGGGCCACTGTGAGTGTCCTTATCGAGGCCCGTGATGGAGGAACCCCGGCCCTGTCCTCGATCACCACAGTGCAAGTCCAGCTAACAGACATCAATGACAACGCCCCCATGTTCCACCAGTCTGAGTACCGCGCCACTGTCTCTGAGGACCAGCTCCCTGGAGCCACCATCTTAACCCTCGAGGCCGTGGATGGAGATCTGTCGCAAGAGAACTCCGGTTTCGACTTCGCCATAGCCAGCGGCAACTTCGGGAACGCCTTCCAGATCGAGAGCAGCGTGCGCTACATCGAAGGCCACGGATTCCAGACGGTGGGCACGCTGATACTGGCGGAGCTGCTGGACTTTGAGACCACGCCGCGCTACAACCTCACCATCGTGGTGTCCGACCGGGGCATCCCCCAGCGCAGCTCCAGCGTCCCTGCCGTGATCACCGTGAGCGACGTCAATGACAACCCTCCGGTCTTCAGCCGCGCCGAGTACGTCGTGGCACTGAGCGAAGGGGCTGGTTCCGGTACCGAGGTTCTCCGCTTGACCGCCACCGACCCGGACTCGCCCCCCAACGCTGAGGTCCAGTACAGCATCAGCTCCGGGGATGAGATGGAGCTGTTTCACATCGACCAGTGGACGGGGGCACTGAGGCTGCAGAGGACGCTGGACCGCGAGAGCCGCTCCACGCACGTGGTCATCGTCCAGGCCTCGGACGGCAACGGTCACTTCGCCCTCGCACCCGTCATCCTGGAAGTGAAGGACGTCAATGACAATCGGCCGTATTTCCCCATTGAGACCATGAGCGTGAACATCAGAGAAAATCAGCCGCCCAACTCGCCCGTCACTGTGCTACACGCCATCGATTACGACACGGGGATGTACGGCCAGCTGAAGTACTTCATGGTGGACCGCTCCGGACTGGGACGGGACTCCTTCCTCGTCGACCAGGGCACGGGCGAAGTGCGGACTCGGATGACCTTCGATTTCGAGAAGGTCAACTCCTTCAACTTCATCGCCGTGGCCGTGGACGCCGGCAACAACTCGGCCACGGTCACCGTGCAGGTGTACGTCACGGGCGTGGACGAGTACGACCCCACGTTCACCACGACAGACTTCACCTTCGTGGTCCCCGAGGGAGCCAAGAAGGGCCAGAGCATCGGGCAGGTGCAGGCCATGGACGAGGACGGAGGAGTTGATGGCATCGTGCTCTACTCCTTCCCCGAACCCTCAGCTTACTTCGACGTGAACAAAACCACGGGGGTGGTCTTCCTCAAAACGGACAGCACCAGCAGCCACAGCAGCTCTGGCCGTTCGAAGCGCGAGACCCGTCTGATGAACCTGGACATCACGGCACACGGCCCCCTCGACACCTCTCGCGTCACCATGGCTCAGCTGACCATCGACGTCACCAACACCAACTTCGGCCTGGCCACGGACTTCAGCATTCTGCTAATCTCCATCATCGCTGCGTCCTTGGGAGTCGTCGTCATCCTAGTCATCATCGTCATTGCCCTCTGTGTCATGAAGTCCAAACGCAGGAAGAAGGGCCAGGACACGAACAGGGGCATTCCTTCAGGCACAGCCATGCAGAAGCTGGACGAGTCCGCATCCGGAGCCGGCGAGAGGATCTACCATCAAACCCTGCCCGGTTACGGAGGCGACCAGGGCGGGACAGGTGCCGCCACGTACCCACGTGGAGGCTCCCTGGACCCCTCGCACTCCAGCGGCCGGGGCTCGGCGGAGGCAGCTGAGGACGACGAGATACGCATGATCAACGAGTACCCGCGCGTGGCCAGCATCACGTCCTCCATGCAGGAGCACATCTCCGCCCGCGGGCCTGACTCGGGCATCCAGCAGGACGCAGACCAGCTGTCCGACATCTCCTGCGAGCCGGGCGCCCTCGATGCCAGCCAGTGGTTCAAGGGCAAGAAGCTGGGTAGTCTCAGCGGTACCCTGCTGTCAGGTCAGCTGCCTGTGTACAGGGATGAGGGAGGCGGGTACCTGGGGGTGGGCCGAGGGTTGAACATCTCCCACCCTAAGGACTACGCCTTCCCTGAGGACGGGAAGCCCGCGGTGGACGGCTCCCTCACAGCCATCGTGGCCAGCGACGAGGAGCTGAGGGGCAGCTACAACTGGGACTACCTGCTCAACTGGTGTCCGCAGTTCCAGCCCTTGGCCAACGTCTTCACGGAGATCGCCCGGCTCAAGGACGAGACGGCCCAGCCGTCCAACAGCCTGCGACGACCCTTCCAGCCCAAGCCCAAGGCGGACCCCAAGCCCTCGCGGATAGACCCGCCACCCCTCATCACGTCCGTGGCCCACCCGGGCGCCAAGTCCGTGCCGGTCAAGCCGGCCCCCGGGTACCGGACGTTCCCGCACCTGACGTCGCTGCGGCGCTCGCCCATCAGCCACGAGGGCTCCATCTCCTCGGCCGCCATGTCGCCCAGCTTCTCGCCGTCGCTGTCGCCGCTGGCCGCCCGCTCGCCAGCCGTGTCCCCGTTCGGGGTCACGCAGGGCCCCTCGGCATCCATGATCAGCACCGCGGACCCCCACCATCCTCCCACCATGCCCATGCCCATGGACCACAGCGAGGACTCCGAGATGAGGATATAAACAAGACTTCGTTTGGGCTGCGTAAAGCTGCCACCAACACAGTAAATCTAGCATTGTTAACTCAACTTCGATTTGGATTTAACATCTTCTAGAGTGCTTTTGGTCGCAGAGCACTCTCTAAAAGTGTTGAATTAACACTGCGCTTTTTTACTGTGCCCTTCTGCTGCTGCCGCCAAAAACTTTCCCTGTAAAGAATGGCACATACAGTAGAGCGAATGAACTCCTGCGCTCCCCGATTGGTAATCGGGGATACTCGCAGATCAGACGCAAAAAGGTGTCTGAAGTGAATCATAGAGATTAGGAGAGAAGAGGAGAGAATTTTTAAAAAGGGTGCTGTCCTTCCCTTCTTCTTCCACCCCTCCCTCCCATCCCTTTTTGCCTGCCCACGTTGCGACGTAGGTCTCTGATGACTGTCAAAGGGTGACAAAGATTTGACACTGATGCTGCTGTTCAATGACGATACCCTTTACTGTATCAGACCAGCCTTAGTTTGGATGTATGTGCGCCTTTTTCACATTGCCTCACTGGCTGGCCAGGGAGAGGAGTGTGCAGTGCTCTTTTTTGTCTGACTGTTAATGGATCCTTTGGGACTGAAATCCAGCGTTGCGGAGTCAGCCAAAAGCCCCATTGTTACAAGGACAGTGTGCACACGTGTACTGTTATACTGTAAATGCACATTTTGAAAAAGGGGAACAGACTTTTTTTGTACTTTGATGCTGTTGAAACATGTCTACTTGCTTTTTGGTTTATCTCATTTATTTTTTTTATGTCGCATTCATAACCGGTGCCATTGCCTCTAAAGAGGTTTTTTTTTCATGACATTCTATTTACGCATATATGTATATTTGTATGTATGCTAGCAGTCATAGTATGTCCAATGTATTACTGTATAGTTTTTAGGAGTAGCATTATGGTGTGTTTGTGAATATTTGACATCTGTGATGTGAATGAGTGAAAACTGTGCTTTGATAATTATTTATACGGGAAAAAGAGAAAATGTTTGGAAAATGTAGGCAACCAGAGTGCTGTATTATATCCCAAAAATGTTTTTTACTCGTTTTGTAAAAAAAAATAATCTAGTAAGCCTTTTTGTAGAAAAGCTTGGACATGTAGCCTTCTAGAGAAATTCAGCAATTCAGAGTTGTGTGTGACATTTCCATGTTGCCAATGAAACACCCCTATAGCTTTGCAGTTTCATAACTGATGCTCATCTAATATCTGTCAGACCGGAGAGAATCGATTAGTATTGCCCATGTGTTTGTTTTTCTCTTTTCCTTTTCGTAGCAGGGGCCCAGCCCTCTTTCAAAATCACACATGTGTCCTTCAGTGTAAAGCTATGTGAACAAAACAGACCAGTGACATATTGTAAAAGTCATGCCAAGGCATCGTTAGGTGGTATGGCGTACACATCTGGTCATGTCGTGTTTGATTTTTTTTTTTAGGCAAAAAATAGTCACTGGTGTCTTGGCTGGTTTTATGTGATCGTCTCAAGCACAATCGTTCAAGCATGTTTATAAATGGGGTCTCCATGAACATCTGCAAGTGACACAAGTGTGGGAAGTAGCAGTATTCTAATGTTCTAATGGACTAATGTTCTGGGCCAACAGAGATGACTACAGCAATCAAATGTCCTTGTGTTGATAAGGGGATTGTTTGGCTACCTCTTTTGCATGCATAAAAGACCACCACAGCCTCAAGGTAAACTGCTTCGCTTCATATGAAAAAAAGAAAAAAAAAACGCAACGACAGATATTTGGACAACAACAAAACAAGCGAGAACATTTCATATTGTCTTGAAAATATATATTACATTGGACTTCATATTTGAGGCTTAATCAAGACTGCCCTCCTAATACTTGGCAGCAGAATGATGGTAGAAATAACCTGTACATATATTTAAAGGAAAAAATAAATTTCTACTGATTTCTTTTGTCAATCTTGTCGACTCTTGTGTGTTTGTTCTCTGTACTTAAAGCCAAGGTCTGGTTTTGGCAGTGGAATCAGAAACCAATTAAAAGTTAACACAAAGGCGGCTGACTCCTCTGGCTTGCTGTAGAGTTTGAAAGGTCAGTGTAATTTACTTCTCTGCTAAGCTATTGGCCAGGATACGACTTGTCCTTGTGTAGGCTGGAAATGACTTTAGTAGATAATCAGAGCGTACAGAAATGGATGTAGCCGAGGATTTACTGTTGGAGTGAATCCTGTTTATGAATAAAGTGCTGACAAGATACACACACACACACACAGTCAGACGCACGCTCACGCATGCACAAACACACACACACACACAAACACACACACACACACACACACACACACACACACACACACACACACACACACACACACACACGCACACACACAAACACGCGCACACACAAACAAACCCCCACACACAGATAGACAGACAAACGAACACACACACACACACACACACACACACACACACACACACAGACTTCATCATACTGTTCAGTATATAGGAAGTGTTTATGAGACCAAGTGAAGTGTGTGTGTGTCCACCCCCCCTAAAACTCAGTACATAACGGATGCAATTGGCAAAGCTCCCGGGGAATGTGCGCGATGTTGATCTAATGGATAAGACGTCGCACTCGTATGGAGGGCAGGCATGTTTAGATAGCTGGAAGAGGATTGCTGCCCTCCTCTCTTCAACAAGCCATGGAGGAGAGAGTTGGGCTGTTGTTTTTCGCTCACTCAAATGTGGCGTATAGGATCATTTAGAGCCTTGACGCTGCACTGTTTTCAGTCAAAACAGGGATGAAAACATCATGCAGCATTCTGTCTGGATACTGTAGGAGACTGCAGTGTGTTGACCTATTTACGGAACATCAGTAGTGATTCTAAATGTCAAATAACGTAAAGATTCTGCAATGATTTTCAGTATTAAATCTGAGTATTCGGTTTCTAAGATAAGTTACGATTAACTTAAATTTCCTACGGAGGGAAATGTGGCTTGGGCAGATAGAATTATGTGCATTCAGACATACAGAAACATACATGAGCCTTATACCAAACAAAAATTGCATGAGCAAGACATGACATTGCATCACAACATCACATTGGAGAACGTTAACATATAAGACATCCGGACAAAACAAATCCCTTAGCAGATCTTTAGAGGGAGGAAAAAACTGGGCGCTCTCGGTGAACCAGTTAACTCCAAATATGCTGGTACTTTTTAAGTCAAATAGACAGATGTCCTTTTTTCGTAGTGTTACGAGGGATATTGGGTTAGTTGCATGTAGACTAGTCAGCACACTACCACATCCACACCACATGGGGGCACTGACTATCTTTTGAGGCTCTGTGGAAACCGTCTTGAAAGGCAAGTGGGAGAACACTTGAGAGGTGACAACCATGGAGGTAGTATAAGAACTGGAGAGAGTGAATAAGTCCCGCCTCCAGTCATTTCAATGGGAAATGCTAGGCTAGTGAATTCAGCCAAAATGTAACAAATTTTTCATCTTCAAAGATGGAGTCGTTTCCGCTGCCAGTTTACTCAGCCAATTACGTGCCACGTTAATGACTGACTTACCATTGACCAGAAAGATATATGGAAGACGGGCATTGGATGCATAGAACTGTACAGGTATGTGTAGCCTACCCAACACTAAACTCGCGCACCCACCAATCGTATCCACCTTCTTTGAGCTAAGTGGCGTCGGAAATGAGCAATTTTGCAAAGAGGAAGTGCCTTGCTAATCTGCGAAGCTAATGAGCTAAATCCTGACCCCCCTGGTGGCAACCGACAGGTGAGCATCAGGAGGCACCTGCTCGCATGCTGGGGCCGGCTTGGCCAGCATTGGAGCACATATGCTCCACAGAAGATGCTCAAGTAGATTTGTGGATTTGTGAAATAACTTTAGACTTGTAGGCCTTGTATGGACCTTTTGCATTTCATGGAGTAGGCCTATAGTGGGGTTTTCCTCACATCCTTGAATGTCAGAGGAGAGCCCAGCTGGAGAATGGCTCTCATGATAGAGCTGGCCGTCAATGAAGACCTATGCTTGAGATAGACCTAGTCTCTGGGCTCAGCAGGTAGGCCTATGTTTGGTTGCCCTTTCAACACATCCATGCATTTAGTATCATACATCACTGACTAACACTTCTGAATGCATATGTTTGGAGAGTTAACAGGGATAGAGTTAACTTTATAACAGTAGACGTGGTGGCCACTGGGCCTACTTCAGGCAACTCTTGCATATGAGCCAAATAGAAATAAAGTTTGCTAAGCAGATAGTTTGATGTGTCCATTCCTTAGTTTCCTGACTATTGCATATGTTTGTGTGCACGCTGTCCCACTAGTGGAACACTAGTAGTTGTTGAGTTTTTGCTACTATAGTACTACACTGACAACACACAGTGCCTTTAGTAATGCATTACGACTTGGTCCCTGCCATTGTTGTAACAGCTGATTTATAACAGGACCCATGTCTTATTGGGTTAAGCGTTGGTAACATACAGTATCGCATTTTGCTTATTGCACCAAAGCCTTTCTGTGCCTACAATGCCACACACAAAAGCGTGCATTTTGACACATTCTTCAAACAGATCATCACAAACCTGATTGAACAGCAGCAGGCAACAGTGGATTTGTTGCTCTACACCTCATAAACTGTGCTGAGAGAATGAGCACACAGGACATCACCCTTTAGCCCTGGCTGCTTAGAGCAAAGCCCCTCTGTAGCCCTCTGTAGCCACTCAACCCCCCACTGGGGTTGCTGATGTTGGCTGGTACCCAGCGCTCTGGATCAATGCACTGGGCATGTCTCGCAGATTTACACCCTGACAGAGGAGTGATGAGAAGAAACTCCGGCTTTACTGAAGTTTAGGGAAGCTGGGAGGGGGCAAAGGGGGCAGTTGTCCCGGGGACCCGGAGAGGGGGGTCCCAGAATCCGGTCCAGAATCAAGTCCCCATAACATTGTATGTAATGCCTTTCAGATGACTTTGTCCCGGGCCCAGCCAAAAGCTGTCAGCGTCCTTAACTGAAGTTTTGTACTGGAACAAAGTGTCTGCAAGTGCGTATCCAATCCCTGGGTGGGTACTGTGCAGACCCCAGTCCGTCGATCAATGTTGTTTTGTCTGCCTTCATATTTCTTTTATTTCTAATGGGACAGTCTGCCATCGTAATTCAATGTGTTTTTTGGTTCAAGTTCACCACAGTGCTTTTGCATGGTCCGCTTGCTGTCCATACTGTGACACATACAGGCCTGGCTCTGTAAAAGCACACATGTAAATCTACTGTAATTTGATGGGCTGTTGGACTATAATTACACACACAATAAACAGGCTGTTTTCTTTACAAACAAGTCCACCTGATGGAATTCATTAAGGCAGGATAATAAATTTACCAATTCCTTTTTTGCTTACCATTCATATTCACACAGAGGAATGTTTAGTTTATGGGCGAGGATGTGTATGCACTTTACTTTTAGAATAGCAAACCAGTTCACGATTTGTTATGAAGACAACCAAATCCTTAACAGAAACAATTACAATTTGTCTCTGGTGTTCCACGGAACGTCAAAACACTTGTGAATATGAATATGAATCCATACGCACTAAGCCTGTGCCAAACCATAATTCCAGTGGACGCTTGCCACAAGCAGAGCAAGTATTGCAAAAATGACAGAGAAAATTAATATAAAATGTGATATGTGTGAGTGTATGTGTACGCAAAAGGCTGTCTCTCTGCTTTGCTGGGAAACCAAACAGCAATTTTGGAAATGGGATTAGTGTTAACAGCACGCTGCTGTGGCTACAGTAGCCCGCCACACATAACAACCCAACCCTCCCTCGCCTCCCCCCCTGTGGAGCACGGTGTCTGCTAACCCGGGGCAAATGATCTGTGGTGTAACGCTTTGAAAAATAACTGGTAGCGACTCCCCGAAGTGTGAGAGCTGGCTGGAGTCACCTCAGTGGTGCCTGGCGTACTGTAGACACGCACGCACAGGGCTGCTGACAGCTTTGGCTGCACCCGGGACAAAATCATCTGAAAGGCCCCCTCCACTCAATGCAGACAATGCAGTGAGGGAACCAATTCTGGGGGCCCGTCTCTCCCTGGGCCCGAGACAACTGACCCCTTTGCCCCACCTCAAAAACTGCCCCATACCCTTCCCTGCACGTGCACACACGCACACACACACACACACACACACACACACACACACACACACACACACACACACACACACACACACACACACACACACACACACACACACACACACACACACACACATTCAGCCATCACGGTCTGACATCTCGGCCCTGGCCGGGACCACCTATCATCCGTTTGCATCTGCTGTGGGGGCTACCAGACCCAGCACAGCACACGGCACTCCAAGGTGACGGCTGAGTGATCCAACAGCTGCTGAGATATGAACGGCCAGGTCCTCAGCGCCGGGTTGAGGATATAGATTGGACATGGTAGGGGAGGATACATGCCAGCCATTCTTGATTTTTTTTCCTCCTCCTCTTTTTTCTTTACTTTTTATTTTTTTCGTGGAATGCACCTGGCGGAGAAAGAAAAAAAAACTAATTTGGGACTAAAAAATGTTCCAGTCATTAAGCCTCATAAATCAACCCACCATACGGTATCTGGAATAGTGGAGTGTCAAGAGGACTTGAATGGGTGTCATTGAAAGCGTCTTTATTGCGCTTGCCCCTCTGAGAAGCCCATTGAAGCCACTACTGTACCTCCGCTAAGTGCTTCCATTTCCAGACCATCCGAAAGAGAAATATTTATTTAGAGAAAGCGTTTAGTACGACGATATTCCCGCTAGAGGAGAGTAGGCAAAAAGTGCCCCCTAATTACGATGCACACCATTAATCAAATTGCTATTTTGAAATACCAGGAAGCAGGAAAAACACGGTGCATGTTGTTCCAGCGCTAGGCTGCCAGATTTGAGATTGCACGGGGAGCACATATGTCGGACAGCAGGCAGCCAGGGAGGAGACGCAGGCTGGCTGAGCTCCTATAGCTGGTGGTCTTTCAATATGGCCAGCTTCATCGAAAACAGCTACCAATAGGCCTTTGACATAGCCTAACCCAAACTTTCATGAACTTTAGAATTGCTATTGAAGTGCTTGGTTGCTCCGCCCGACAGGTAGCTTGTTCTGTTGATATGGGATGCTTCCTGGAGATGAGCTACCTATAAACTTTTAACATACGTAGCCTACAGGAAACCCAAACGCTCTTCCCAACCTTAACCCCAAGAGGCACTATTGAAGCGCATTGCAATAGCTTGGTTGTTCTGTCGATGTGAAATGCTTCATCGAAATGAACTACCAATAGGCCTTTTACATTTACTAAACCCTGCATTGCAATGGCTTAGTAGCTCTACTCGACGGGTACCCATACAGTTCTATCGAAATGGGCTGCTTCATCGAGATGAGCTACAAATAGGCTTTTAACATAGCCTAAACCCAAACGGTCTTCCTGACTGTAACCCCTTGAGGTGCTATTGTAATGCATTGTAATAGCTTGGTAGCTCTGCTTGACTGACAGCTTGTTCTGTCAACCGTCAATGTAGAATGCTTCATCAAGATGACCTACCAATAGGCCTTTAACATAGCCTAATCCCGAATTTCCCTAGACTTTAGAAGAATGCATTGCAATGACTTGGTACCGCTGGTCGAGAGGGACAGTCGCTTGTTCAACCCAAATGTTCTGCCTTCCCGTAACCCCTTGAGGTGCTACTTTAGTGCATTGTAATGGCTTGGTAGCTCTGCTTGACGGGTAGCTCAAATATTGACACCGCACCAACGGGTAGCTCATATTGACACAACACTCAAATGGCTGAGCAGGGCCGTGGGGCTGGGGGGCTGGGGGGCTGGGGGACTTCAGTTGTCCACCAATGCTGCTGCTGCTGACAAGAGCCTGTGGTTCCGCCTTGACTGCTGGAGCTAGAACATCAGGCACGCTGCCCTCTCCATGTCTGCACTGCTCGCTGCTCTCTACTCGCACCTGCTTCCCCTCAGTCCCAATCAGGGCCATCAGCATCATTTCCCTGAAAATATCAGCTGGAGAGAGAGGGAGAGGGAGAGGGAGAGGGAGAAAGAGAGAGAGAATGGCAGCGACAGTCATTCCAGTTGCCAAGTATTGCTCTCCTGGTACGTTTTAGTCATAGTATTATTAATAAGGGAAAAAGGGTCTTTGTCACAAAAAGAAACAATAGACTCAGTGTTGTGCATTCCCTAGCGACAATTTGTGTCCACAGACAGTTGCACAAAGGCTGAACACAAGTGTGCCGTGAGGATTTGGGTAATATTATCCACAGTGCTGTATCATATGGGATAAACTCACGTTGTGAACTTTCAGCTAACGTCCCACACAGGTTAAGCCTTCATAGGATGATTTTCAGTCACGTTATACCATTTGTGAGTCCCTTATGGCTACCTAAAGCAACACACATTTGTTTGCTAGAAAGTCAGGGGACAGTGAAGTCCTTGAGGTGCCTTCACAACTGTACCGGAACAGAAGTACAGTAGAACGACATCCCAACAAGACAGTGGTCTTTCATTGGTCTCAGAACATAGATAAAGGATGTTTTCATACAAACTTGTGATTTATTGCTTTGACATATCCACACATGGCTTTATTGTAGCTTGATTCACTGCAACATCAGCATAATGTCCCAGATGGTCTAAGTGGATTTTCTCTAAGAGCAGGAAACTGATGACTGAAATTGATGGAGGCTATAATGCATAAAGCATAGACGGGTCAAATAAAATGGTTTTCAAGAGAGTGCTATAGTTGTCAACTCAACAACACAGACAAAATCACTGCTGCCTGAATGAGGTGATGAGAAGAAAAAAATGGGACACAAGTTTGTTGTTATCATCAGATATGGTCTATTGGGTGTTATGGCCTAGAAGCACTGCATTACCAGTCTTGTGCCTGCAAATGATCTTGGGTTTTTTGTTGTGTAATCTGAATAATCGGACAAATTTCTTACTCATTTTTTTGGTAAAGACAATATCACATCAGCAATATTTGTTTGGTGTCTGTGTGTGTGCGTGCGTGTGTGACTGTGTGTGGAAATGGAGAGAGAGAGTGATCGAGAGAGAGGTGAGGGGGGGGAGTGAGTAGGCCTATAGACACCAGAGATGTTTGTACTTAGCTCCTTGCCTTGAAAAAGTGACTCAGTGTGACTGTACATATCTCGCCTGCTGTCAGCTATTTCTTCTCTATTTTGCTGTCGGTCTCCTGACAGGCGCGTTGCGTGACTCGCAAGAGAGGTGGAGAGAAAACAGTCTCCTCGGGAACCTGTTGGCGCACAATCGCCTACTAACTATTTTCAGTCCAATTGCACTTTTGTGTTTTTTAGGTAGGGTTGAAAAATGACAGGGGAAGGGAGCCAGAGAGGTGCGTTCGGGTCTGGTTCTCATTTAGGCTTGTCCAGTCTATACAATGCAGCCTAACTTCGGGCTGAGGGGCGAGAGAGAGGAGAGAAATAGAGAGAGAGAGGAAGAAAAAGAGGGAAAGTTGTAAGGCAGAGTGTGAAATAAATAGCCGTATTCTCGAAAGGCTATACCTAACATTCCAACACTTTCTAACCTAATTCCACAGATTAGTTTGACAAAATTGCATTGCATCAACTAAGCCCTTTATTTGTTTTGCTTTTGACCATTTTGTCTCCATATTCGTGGATATAGCTGGAAAGATCAAATGTTTTGTCTCTTTTCGACAATTTTGGAACCTCTATTGTTTTGACCAGGCAGCTCTGCAGGAAGGGTGGTCCAAGCCTTTTTTATTTCTTCCTCTCACGCCCACAGTTAGAGCAACACAGAAAACAGCCAAAGGGGCCCGAGGGCTTCCTTCAGATAATGGACAACTGTGACACGTGATTATTCTGCTATTTCACTGCTATTTTAAGTGCATAGTATTTACTTACACTATTTAAGTTAAGTCGAATAGGGTCACATTTGTCTCACACACCATGCACTGAAGACCATGATGTATAGGCATAGTTTTGTCATTCATTTTATGATATATGGACAGTAATGGCTTTGGGAAATGTCACTATAATTTTGAGATTGGTTTATGTAGGCCTTATGCTTTGAACAGTTATTGATGATGCCCTGCAGTTATTATTACTCTTAAATTGTCTGTAGATTTCAATGTAGCTATTGTAGTCCACACATTAATGAAAAAATAATGTATAAATCAATTCATACATTTTGGGACCATTGTAGCATTTTGTGTATTTTTTTAAAAGTAAACGTAATGATTGAAGAAATATTTAAAGTCACATTACAAATCAATTTGAAATTCATACGTACAATGATCCAAAAATAATCCTTACAATGACAAGCGCCCAAAAAGAGTATCTGTTATTTTAAAGCATTGAAAATGAAAAATGAGAGCCAAAGTATTTTCTTTCTCAAAAGGGTTCCACCATTAATCATAAATAAGTAATGTGGAAAAGACGAATGTATTTCACCACTGCAATTTTCGTTATAAATAATCCAGTGAACTCATGACATGGTTTCCCTGGCACAACTGCATTTAATGGCCAGCACCAGCAGCATGCGTTCTGGTCATGGTCACATCATGGCCTGCACCACAGTCACCCACAGGACCGTGGACAGCTTTCGCCGGGCTCAGAACAAAGTAATTTAAAAGCCCCCCTCGATGCATACAACGTAATGAGGACCAAATTCTGGGCCCGGGAAAACTGACCCCTTTGTCACCTTCCCTGGTCACCCACAATCAGCAGTGAGCGGAGAAGCTTTGCCCGCTAGCCCCCGTGGCTATACGCGCAGTAATGGAAACCGTTGCGACCGAGTGTTTGTAAAAGTGAACATGGCAACAATACAATGCACCATAATCAATTGTAAGTGGCTACACCAGACACAGACGTCCTCCTGAGGACATTTTGAAAGAGAGTCCCCTCGACCAAATATTCTGCGCTGCAAGCACTTCCATGTCCATTGCAGTCCGTGTGTGATGCATGCTATGTATGTACAGTATGTAGGCTAAGAGACATTGGCAAGCATGGTCCAGTGGCTTCTGTGAAAGCGTGTGCTTCGTCAAGGCCCATGTCAGTCTCCTCACACCTCGAGCTGCTTTGAGCAACTATGAGAGAGAGAGAGAGAGAGAGAGAGAGAGAGAGAGAGAGAGAGAGAGAGAGAGAGAGAGAGAGAGAGAGAGAGAGAGAGAGAGAGAATGGTTCTGTAGGGTGATGGAGAGAAGGCATGTCTCGCTCTTGGCCCTCATCTCAATAGGTTCCCTTATGGAGCTGCTGTTTTCCCTCCTTTTCTGGACACGCTCCGGCCCCTCTAGCTCTGATTTATGTGTCGTGCAGTACAGTACAGTTGAGAGCACGCTGCTGCTGCTGCTGGTGGAGGTTGTGGGATGGAACGGGATGAGATGAGATGAGATGAGATGGGATGGGTGACTCCACTCCTCATCATGCTGCAGTGGAGACGGAGCACAGCGGCCTGCTCGGAGCGCGGCCAAGACATTAAGGAGTCTGGGGTGGGGGTTAGTGAGGGGTTTTATTGGAGGCGTCAGTTTGCCACTAGGAGAGAGAGAGAGAGAGAGAGAGAGAGAGAGACGGAGGGAGAGAGATACAGAGAGATACATAGAGAAAGAGAGAGATACAGAGAGAAAGATGGAGGGAGGGAGAGTGGGAGAGAGGGAGGGAGGGAGATAGACAGTGGAAGAGAGAGAGACAGAGTGGGCAGAATGGGTTTGGATGCGACCCAGATGGATAACACCAGGGGAATGCTGAGTTCATGCGAAGAAGAAGAAGAAGAAGGAGAAGAAGAAGAAGAAGAAGAAGAAGAAGAAGAAGAAGAGTCTGCCTAAAGCTGTCTTTATTCACTCGCTTGCCTCCGTCAACGTCAAGTCTCTCTATTTTAATTGACTCATGGACAGAATTTTGATGAGCCTGTCTGTGTTGCCTAGCACAACTGTTGTGAGACAGTTTGACAGTTTGTCAGCGGTTGGTGGTTTTTGGGATTTTGCTGTCAATGGAAGTCAGTAGTAATACTTTTCTATATATTTTATCTCGCTACTGTGTAGAGAAATCAATCAGCGTTCATCACTTAGTGCAGTAGCCTTGTCAGAATTTAAGATAGGACGGGTGACGGGAGGAAAACCAGGGGGGGTGGGGGCTTTGTTCCTTCCGAGGCAGCAAGATAAGAACAACACAGTGAAACAGAAACTCATTTCTATCTATCTTTTCTCTTTTTTACATGAAACCCTTCATGGCTGCTGCCAGGCCTGCCGACAGAGGGGGGCAAAGGGGTATGTTGTCTCGGGCCCAGAGAGATAGGGGGCTCAGAATTGGGTCCCCATTACATTGTATGTATTTGGTAGGGGGGCCCTATCAGATGACTTTGTCCTGGGCCCAGCGAAAGCTGTCAGCGGCCCTGGCTGCTGCTGCTACAAGTTGGATCACACAAACAAATCTAATCTCCCAAACTGGCTCAAACAGGAATCCAGGCAGAATGAGTTCAAATCCTGTTGAACTGAAAGCACTAAATATGCCTGCTGATGTAATTGCGTTTTTTGTTGTAGCCGACATCTTTTTCAGTTCCAGTGCCGTTATCTGCTTGGCACTCCTCAAGTTAAATTGAGGCAGTATGACAGTGGCCCCATGCAGGGCCCCGCGTTTGGCCATCAAACGCCAGTCAGGCCTTATCCCCCGAAAAGACTGCATAGATAAAAACAAGCTGGATTCTGGACTCCCTCCACATCACAGGAGTTTAGCATGCATTCCATTCTGATTAGATACTACATGCAACTGGATGCTCTTTGGGTGCGTACGTACTGTTGAATAAAAAAAAGAACACAGTTGAGCTTATCTTGATAACAGATACTTTTGAAATTCTCTATACAGTTACAGACCTCCAGTTGTGGATCATGAGTATTACACGCTATCTGATACCAGAGAGGAAAGAAGAAGAGAGGGGAAAGTTCAGGGAAAGTGGAAAACAGCGATCCTAGCGGTTACGTTCCAAACACCAGGGCGACCCTATTGAAACTCCCATAGACGAGTTTTAAAAAAAATCCCACAAAGATATGACTAGGAACTATAACACCAGACACATTTTTCAGGGTACACAATAGGGTGAAGTACTACCTGTGAANATCCTGAGTAGTTTTTTGCTATTTTAAGAAAAATAGAAATTGTGCCAATCTGGTCGGAAGCGGACTACAGCTCCCAGCATGCTCTGCTTCGCGCCTCGTTGACAACACAGAGAAACAAATGAACGCGAATGAACGCAAGTTCTCCGCATATCTTCACATTCTTGTAATCCTGCGAGTTCCACATTGTCTTCTTATTACACATATATACACGCGATTGTTTTGGTTTGGTTTTAACTTCTCTAGTAGATATGGTGGCTTCTGTGGTGACGAGTAACCACCTCTCTGGCTCATGTTTGGCTATGCTAATTTGGCTATGCTAATTACATGGAGTAAACACGTCACACATACCAGTCAGTGTAGTTCTGTACTAGCTTTTTAAAGAATATTAAAATCAGTTCAGATAAGTGAAAAACCGAACATTTTACCACCCAATTCGATAAAACGGGCCAACTTGCCCATAATATGACTGCCACTACTTCTACTTCGTCGTCAGGGCCGAGATGTAATTTTTCAAAGAAAAAACACATTCATTTGTTGCAGGGGCTTGGAACGTTGCCAGCAGGGGGCGATGAGATTACTTTCCCTCCCAATTGGCCTGTATTGTTACCTCACCGACGCCGTCCGCCATTTTGATTTTGGTAGTCAAGGACGCGTCGCCAACGGTTCATTCATTCAGCATCAGTCAAAAACATGGCTAACACCGATCACAATTACGCAAAGGACCCAAATGCCCCAAATACACCAAAATATATAGGCACACAATGTGCTGCTGTAGGGTGTTACAAGTCCACAGGAAGGAACAAGGAGGTGGCATTTCATTCATTTCCCAAAGAAAAAAAAAGGTATAGTTTCGTTTTGATAGCCTAAGCCTGATGTGCAGATGTCAGATGGGCACAATGATATTTGAGCAACATGATGAGAACATTGTGTGTCAAAAGACATAACTTTGTGTGCTTAACTTCTAATGCGAGCACAACATTTAATTTTCTAGGCCTACCGAGTACCTTTTTTCACTTCTGATTTAGAAATGCATACTGTCGATGATCTGCAAGGAAGGCTGTTTTCAATGTCCAGCACCTCCCACCACAGTTTTAGCATAGCATACGTCACCTAGAAACTATTATTTTGCTCGTATATAATACGCCAACGACGTGCCACATCAAGTGCTATATTAACTAATTGTCTTACCTTAAAAGGATGTGTTGGGTAGGCAGATGATGCCACCGTTATGTCGCCGTAAAACAAAGTTGGATAGCCTGCTAGCGCAACAACCCACTGCATGATGAATCGAGGCGCTGAAATGATCTGACAACTGTGCAGTGGGCTTTGTTTATTCGTGTTATGATGATGCCCACATATGCATCTAACATTTTCCTTTCAAAATTTAACTCAATTAACTTTAAAATCGCCAGACTAAACATATCCACGGCAAAGTATCCAGTCCTTGTCCTATTGAAGTGGAGAAACTCACATAGACTTTCCTCTGACGGAAACTCAATTTCAACAAAAAAGCCAGACCCCTATAATTTGTGTTGTATCTCCCCCTAGTGGCAAAATAGAAAACATGAACCAGCGCAAATGTTAACCAAGGATATCTGTGATATTAAAACACACTACTGTTATTTTCTGCAGGTGTGCAGAATGGATTAATAACATCAGGCGGGAGGACCTATGTGGTTTACAGACCGATGAAATGAAGCATAGGAAAGTATGCAGTGACCATTTCGCCATTTCACAATTTGTGAACCCATTGGACAGGTAGAGACATTGCCATTTCATATTCTGAAAATGACACTTGATACTCTATAAGTTTTCAACATACTGTAAACCCAGATGTTTAGCCTGATTACTTGTGGTAATGTTGCAAATTCAAAACACACATATTCACAAAAAATAATTTAAAATGTTGGGTTGCTTTACAAAAAAAATACAACTAATTACATATTTAGAGAGCCACACATTGAGTGCTCCTCCTCTACCATTGCTGGCTTGAATCAAGCATAAGGCTTTTGCTCCTCACAAGCAGAGAGCGTCGTCAGGATCCGCAACAGGTTACACACACTGTATGACATGGAGAATCATGGCTTGTATTTATGTTCCTTCCAGGATGCTGCAGTCATTCACCGTCTAGCCATGCCCCCTGTTCACCAAAGGCCATTCCAGTCCACTAACAAGAGGCCATCCCCCTCAACCTTTAAGAACTTTGCCATGCACTCAACAATTTGTATATTGCTGCACTCTGTATTGTGCATGTATTTGTTCTTTCCAGGATGCTGCAGTCATTCACTGTCTAGCCATGCCCCCTGTTCACCAAAGGCCATTCCAGTCCACTAACAAGAGGCCATCCCCCTCAACCTTTAAGAACTTTGCCATGCACTCAACAATTTGTATATTGCTGCACTCTGTATTTTATATCACTGTGTATGCCTCCATCTTTTGGACTTTCATGGACTCATTCTGTTGCAACAGTTGAGATCCTTCCAGAACTGTAAGCTTATTTACATTGTCAGACCCCTTGCCTTTCATTGATGTTGACTGTGCATTGAACTATTGTCATTGTTTGATGACCTCTTTTATTTTTTAATTTCAACCCATATATGTTTGAAAAGTTCTAGACTTTTTCCATGGGATGTCTTCGTATTTGCGGAGTCACCTTATCCTGGTGTCATGTTTTCTGTTGATTGCCATTACCATCCTACATGTGTCTTCAAACCAAATCATATCTCAAATGTATTTATACATACTATATCTAGTTGACTCAAAGTGCTTTGGTGCCCTTGTCCTTGTGTTTGTCCTCACATTTGCCTGGAGTTCACATAATATTGTAAATCCTCCTGGATTTCACTTGTGCTTTAGCATCTTTATTACCTCCTTCGATTTACCCCCCCCCCCCAATTCAGTAAAGACAAAATAAATTTGAGTCTTTCCCAGTCTTCATCGCAGTCTGTTCATCTGAGTGGCAAAGCCTTTGTTCATTGTACAAAAAAGTCAATATATGTTCATTTGTGCAACACTAAAGTTTTGATTACACCTTCAAGATTTTTAACTCAGACAATTCATAACTGGGCTTACAGTGTGTTTGTAGAAATATAAACATTACAATACTTTGCATTCTGCAGGAAATCTGGCCTACTGCCAATGGCCGTACCCTGGCTAGTAGACTGTCCCAACCCCCCTAAATCTCAAGACACAGTTCGTCCACCACCCCGAAAACGGGTCGCACTTGAAATTGAGACAACAGACTCAGAGATCCTGGATAGTAAGTGATTTAATGGCAAATGGTGGTAACAGATACATTCTGAGTGTTGAACACTGCATAGGTAGTAGTCTGTGCATAAGTCTGTTGTTACAGTTGTCACATTTCTTTTTAGGCACTGATGTACTGGCCAGTGTCAGCAATGACAACACAGTGGAAAAACTGAAAAGAAAAATTGGCTGCTACAAATCAAAGCTGTCAAGGCTAAAGAAAAAGACACCATCTATCAGCAAACAAACATTAAAGAGGGAAATTTCCAAAGTATTGCCAAAACAAGCCGCACAATTTGTCAACGAGCAAATTGATAATGCCAAAAAAAAACCAAGGGCCATTCGGTGGAGCAACTTCATGAAAAGTTGGGCGTTACAGGTTAAGGGTACAGGGCCAAAAGCCTACCGAACCATGAGGAGAATTTTCAAGCTCCCTACAGCCAGGACCCTTTCAAATATCTTGCAGAGAGTAGACATCGGGCCGGGATGGCATGAACCTGTGCTGTATGCACTTAAACATCAAGTGCAGCATATGGAAGAGCGAGATAGGCACGTTGCCATCACATTTGATGAAATTACATTGAAATGTAGCCTAAATTATAACATCTCGAAAGATGAAGTAGAAGGGTATGACGAAGGGGGAAGACCAGCCAACCATGCAGGGGTTTTCATGATCCGTAGTCTAACTGGGAAATGGAAACAACCCATAGGGTACTTCTTGTCATCTGGGACCATGAAGCATGGGGTCTTAAAAACCAAAATCATGGAGGCGGTGGAAAAGGTGCTTGACACTGGCTTCACTCCCATGGTGCTGGTAATGGACCAAGGCAGCAACAACCTGGCAGCCTGTAGAAACCTGGGTATAACAGAAGAAAAACCGTACTTCTTTGTCAAAAGCCAGAAGATTCATTTTTTATTCGACCCCCCCCATTTAATGAAAAACATCAGAAACAATTTGCGAAAATATGGATTTTACATAGGGGACAAATTGGCAGAATGGGGAGACATCACTGAAATGTTTAAAATTGATTCACAAAGACAACACCGAATGGCACCCAAGTTAACCCAACGGCATCTGTCCCTCACTGCCTTTTCAACAATGAGTGTGCCTCTCGCCACTCAGGTAAGCCACAAGTGAAAACTGTCATGCAGGCGTATAACATTCAATTTACAATCTTTATCTATGGTCCTGAAAATGGGATTTTTTTTATTTTTTTATTACAGGTTCTTAGTCATTCTGTTGCGGCTGCACTGCTCACCATGGCAGACATGGGGAAGCTAAGAGAGGGGGCAAAAACGACGGCAGATTTTGTAGCCCACTTTAACCAGATGTTTGACTGCTTTAACAGTAGCACATTGTCCAGCAGCACACCACAAAAGGATGCCTTCAGAGAGACACATATTGATTTTATCAATGAGAGTATTAACTGGCTGGCATCTGTCAGATGTGCCAGTGGCAACAGCTTGAATTGCCTAAATGGTTGGAGGCATAACCTAAGAGCAATCAAGGAAATCTGGGCTGAATTGAAAGGTAGCAGCAATAAGGCATAATTATTCAAATTGAGCTTTGCTAATGCTAATGAGCTTTGTCCACCACTGCATGTTTTCTGCTGTTGGCCAATGTACTGTTTGTCATTTGCATTCACAGAGAAAGGATTTCAGTTTCTATTTACGAGGCACCTCAACCAGGACTGCCTGGAACACTTCTTTGGGGTGATCAGAGCGAAGGGCGGGCACAGGGACAATCCAGACCCTCAGCAATTCCGATTAGACTACAGGCAGGCCGTGCTAGACTATCTAATGACATTTGGGAGAAATACAAATTGCGAACCGGAGGAAATACACCTATTGCTGCAATTGTCCCATTTGTTTGAGGTAGACGAAACACCCTTTCAAAAACAAAAGTGTCACACATGATTAGTATACTGTAAGTCTGTAATCTTTTGCAATGATTTTGTAGAGCTGCACTGAGTCATCGCAGATGGCAACTCCCCATCCATGCACCGCACTGACCATGCCTCACGAGGTACACGAAACACCCTTTCAAAAACAAAAGTGTCACACATGATTAGTATACTGTAAGTCTGTAATCTTTTGCAATGATTTTGTAGAGCTGCACTGAGTCATCGCAGATGGCAACTCCCCATCCATGCACCGCACTGACCATGCCTCACGAGGTACACGAAACACCCTTTCAAAAACAAAAGTGTCACACATGATTAGTATACTGTAAGTCTGTAATCATTTGCAATGATTTTGTAGAGCTGCACTGAGTCATCGCAGATGGCAACTCCCCATCCATGCACCGCACTGACCATGCCTCACGTACAGTCTACTGATGAGGAACCCACATTCCCTGGACTGGACAACACAGAGTTCATGAAGGGGCTGGACGTCATTGAGGGCAATGTGTCAGTGTACCTTGCTGGCTATGTGGCCTTCAGAGCCTCTGCCAAATTTGATTGCAAGAGTTGTGTTACGCTGTGGGAGGCAAACGAGGAGGACAGAGATACACTCAAGGAGAAATACACCTTTTTCAGATATAAGCAGTTCAGGGATGGGTTATTCCCACCAAGTGTTGTATTACAGCGTACAACAGAGCAAATTGAACACATTTTTAGATGCCAATACCCCCACATTTCTAAAGGGAAACATGTCCTGGCACTCTTAAAATCTGCAGTATATCAGAGTGTGAATTTGGATGCTGTTATATGTTCCGCCAGCTGTCTGTCCTGCAAAGAGTTCCTTGTTAATACATACTTATTGATGAGGATAAAATTTCAACTGAAGGTGGGCAATCAGAACGCCAAAGCCATGAAAACAAAGAAATCAAGAAAATTAATGAAATTGACATCGGAATTTTGACCCCCCCCCCCCCTAACCCCCCCCACCCACACACACACACACACCTTTTTTACATGATTGGTATTGATTCCAGCCCCTGATCACAGTCAGGAACAATAATGTGGCCCCCAGATTTAAAAAAAAGTTTGGGGACCCCTGGCCTACAGTAGCTTCAGGTTGCAATGAACGACGGGCTGTGCATACTGCTGAAGACACCCAGGTGGAGCAGTGCATGTTATCTTGCTCCGACAACTAATTTTTTAATTATTTTTTTTTTTACAAGGAATGTGTAATCTATATAAACAATGCTAATTAAATAAACATAGCCATCATCAAGTTTATCTCTTCAGCATGCTTTTGACTCTTGATCATTTCACCTCAGTAGAGCTGATTTCAAATGAATGTATGAGTCCCCCTCTCAGCTGGAGATGATGTGCTGCGGGTTGTTCAGCCAGGGTGCCAGGGTAGTGCGTGAGGTGCATGTTCTGCTGTCCCAGGAATCTTGTACAGGTGGCTCTTCACACTAAATCTGCCATATGTGGTGAGGAGTGACACAAAAAAGAAAAAATATGCATTATTGTGTTAAGCTTACATGCAATGTTGACTGAGTTGCTAAAAAACTGCCAAACTTAAGGTATTCTCTGAGTTGCAGAAAAAGTAATGCATTGCTGTAATTAATGCGTTGCTGGTTATGGTTTATCATTTCCTGCCACTGACTTGAATTAAGTATTAGTAATGTATCATTGTTTCCTGCTCGTGCGTGAAAATGCCTTAATCAATGTATAGTAGACATTCAAAACATTTGACTCCCAAGTCAGGTAAAAAACACGTTTCGCCTCACATGCGTTGGCTCCCAAAAAGTTAACTGACATCGGTCATGAAAACACCTAGAAGTACTCTAGGGGCCTACAACAGTCAAATGATATCATGCACATTTCCTGTTCACGTCAGGGTGAACATTAGGAGTGAAAATGGAAGTTTGGAATAAAAACCGGAACAACACAGCAGCAGAACTAACGTTGGTTTAGTGTACTTAGGCACGTATCCTTTTTCTGAAGAACTAGCACTTCTAGAAATTACACATGCCCATCGGACAAAATGTTCGCTGGCTGATGAAAATTTATGAAACTGGCCGGGAGACTAAGGCTAAAATTCCAAACAACGACTGGGAGGAGATGTGTTAACTTCCATTTTATACTTACGAATAAAATAGTTATACTCAACATAGGCCTAATAATTTAACATCATAGACACTTAGCTGTCCATGGAGATATGCTAACGTTAACGGCCGACACACATCACCCACTGTCCAGAAAGATCCATGAATACAACCATAATATTAAATCCATTTGATGACGAATATAAAGATAATGACGAACTTACTGCTAAGTGGATAGTTACTTGTCATATTTATGCAATACAAAAACATTAAGCCACTTGCCTTTTCAGGAAGAGTCAGCGTTGCGTCTAGAAGTTCCCAAAAAGGAACTTTTTTGTAGAGTTGCCGTTTCCAGTCATCACGGGTTTTTTTTTTAATAAAACGTAGAAATCAACTATTAATCCCGTATCAAATGAATACAATGCGAAATAAGTGAATTTGATGAAAATGTGGTCGACAGAGAAAACAACACACGGTTTCATTCCTCACTCATGTATGAGTCTGAACATTGTGTTATTTACATGGAACGTCCATATCTAACAAAATCAAAATGGCGGCGCGGTGACGCCATAGAGGCAGCTGTTTCCGCTCTCTTCTTCTTTCCTCTCTGTTGATACT
This sequence comes from Engraulis encrasicolus, assembly GCF_034702125.1. NCBI lineage: Eukaryota > Metazoa > Chordata > Actinopteri > Clupeiformes > Engraulidae > Engraulis > Engraulis encrasicolus. The sequence continues at coordinate 35,395,567 of NC_085863.1, forward strand.
GTGACGACTGGGCTGTCAACACTTAGGGTTATAATGTTTTGTTATCGTTATCATAATTCCTCAAGACAATTAACATGTCTATCTTCACTATGAAATACCTTTTTTACATGTATGGTTTCCTTTTCATACCTTTCCTTGTCTTCCTCTTACGGCGTCTGACTGCATGAGAGCTTTCTGCTTAAGAAGTGTTTTGCCCTGTGTTGGTTCACTATCAGAATTTAAAGCATCAATCCTTTCATGAGCCCTTCTTAGCTTGTTGCCATCAAAGCAACTTGGAAGTTAAATGGAACTGAATGAAGAATTGTGTTTCAGAATTTTCTTCATTCCATTGCATGTATGAGTGTTGTGTCCTGTTCACATGGGAATTCTAAAAATGTACTTTTCATCATTCTTGTTCAGTCTGCTCAGTGTATTTCACCCAAAATTCAGGAAGCAATTATGAATAAAGAGAGGCCATATAGAACACAGTGAACACGAGTTGGAAGTATGCGGCCGTCAGAACATTATTTAATTACTATCATTCCAAGCCGCAATAAATTATCCCCAATAATGACACAGAATATTGCACGGCACAGTAACACAATACGCAGTTCTGCAGGAGAGCGTTTAAGGGCCTGACAGACGGGGCTTCCTGCACTTCCCTAAGTAGGAACGTCTCTCCGGATTTGTTTTTATTAAGTCTGACTTTAGCGATCCCCTTGCCCAGCCCCTCTCAGATCATCTGGTGATGGACTCCACCGAGAAGCTGCTTTGCATCAAAATTGCCCCAGGCTTTAGAGTGAAATACAGTACACGTGCATTTATAATCATGAGTTGCGCTCCATTTCAACTACAAAAAAACTAAAGTTAAGTCAGGATTTAGAAACAGGCCTGCGTGTGTGTGTCATTCATGTTTTTATTCCTGCTGGAGAGAAGGAGGCACCCTGTCTTTGGGTTTGTTGTTACACGGAGCTATACATTTCAATCTTGGTCTTTTTTGAGCAGCCGAGAGTGTTCCTATGTATCATACATGTACAGTACACCCATTTATTTACAACAGATTTTTGGCACAGCGGTTTCTTTGATACAAATGTACAACTGCCTTATTATCAAACACCTATTGGCAGCATACCAGTGTTAATTTTGTCAGCTTTTTTTGATTTAGTCTTAGTCTTAGTCACAATGACGAAAATCAATTTTAGTCTTAGTCATATTTTAGTCATTGCCTTCCTAATTTAGTCTTAGTCTTAGTCTAAATGACGAAAATCAATTTTAGTCTTAGTCAATTTTTAGTCATTTTCGTCATTTTAGTCAACACTGTACATTACAGAACTTCTCCACACACTTTTAACATATATCAATGACTGTAGAGAATAAACCTTCTCCGCACACTGCTTCTCTTTTAACATAATCACACTGTACAGAATAAAACGTCTTCACACACTGGTTCTCTTTTTCTCTATTTTATTTAATACCAGTGTTAATTTCGTCAGCTTTTTAAAATTTAGTCTTAGTCTTAGTCACAATGACGAAAATCAATTTTAGTCTTAGTCATATTTTAGTCATTGCCAATGCCTTCCCAATTTAGTCTTAGTCTGAGTCTAAATGACGAAATTCAAAAAGGGGCATTGACGAAATATTTTAGTCATAGTCATGGTTGACGAAATTAACACTGCAGCATACGCTCTCAATTTCTAAAAAGTAAACTCCTAAAAGTCATTTTTCTATAGCTGTAAGAAAACTCTATTCATCTTAAGTTGTAAGTAGTGCCATTACTTTAAATGTGACTGATTATGACTAAGGACTAAGCCTTGAACACTTTGGCAGCACTACAGAAAGAACAGATTACAAATATCCTTAAAATTAAGACTAGACCGACCTATAGTCTCGCTCTCGCTGTCATGTTGTTTTTGTACCTCTGCCTGGTTGCTGGACGGCCTCTTCTCTTGTTGCCAGACACGTTGGAGTGGCCAGGAGGGTTTTATATCAGAACAATTTTCCCTTTGGGTGCGAGAACCAACCCCTCTGTATTATTACATTTTCTTTTCTTTCTTTCTTTCTCCTTCTAACAAAGGGGTCAGATAGAGGGGATGGGAAGGATTAGGGAGATGGCTAAGTGGAGATGTTGAGAATAATCCTCAGAGTGTAGAGCAGTGTTTCCCAACCAGGGGTACGTGTACCACTAGGGGTACTTGGAAAATTGTTATTTTTACAACAAATGTATAGAGCAGCCACATCATGACAGAGAAAATTATATAGAAAATTAATTAGGGGGTACTCATGGCACAACTAAGAGGCTTAGGGGGTACGCAAGACAAAAAAGGTTGGGAAACACTGGTGTAGAGCACTGGATCATATGAGTGGAAGAGGGGGTGAAAAGAAAAGAAAAGGAAAGGAAAAGTCTATTTGGCTGAAGTGTTTTTTTCTCTCTCTCTCTCCACTCTCAGTGTGGAGCAAGCAGCGTGAGTCTGCCAGTGTACAGTACTTGGTGAACAATTCTCTCACAGTAGCCTCCCATGATTCAATATATGTTCTTACTATTTTCAAGGGTAGCAACTCGCAAAAAAAGAGAAAGAAAAATATTCTGTAGTCTGGGGTGCATAGGGAACAATGCCTTTTAAGGAGGGACGTATATTTTCCTGCCATCAGCGCCTATGAGCAATGGTGTCGGCAGTGCAGAGCACTGGAGGGAGGGTGGTCCACTCTCTGTCTCAGGGCCTCATGAAGGCGGCTCGGCTGGGCGGATGCTGGTGTGGTGGTGTGGGCGGAGGTGGGCACTGCCCCTGGCACTAGCAGACAGGGAAGCTGACGGTGGGGGTGGCAGACAGGACATTTGTCATGGGCCCAGGGAGAGACAGGCCCCAGATTTGGCTCCGGATTACATTGTACGTACTGGGTTTGGGGCCCTTTCTGATGACTTTGTCCTGGGCTTGGCCAAAACTGTCAATGACCCTGCAGGCAGCGCCAGACAGGACCCAACAGACACCACTCACCACTTCAGGATTTATGGAGACCCGGGCCTGAGAGGGCTATATGCAGGGCAGGCTCACCGTCAGTGGGGCACAACCGGGTCAGTTCAGTTGGCCTGGGCCCAGAGAATGGGGGCAGAATTAGAAACTCATTGCATTGCATTGTATTGAGACGAGTGCCCTTTTCAGATGATTTTGTCCTGGACCTGGCAAAAGTAGTCAGCTCTCAGCCCTGGTGTTATGGGTTGGGGGAGTGGGAGGAGGAGGGGGGGAGAAGAGAAAGGGAGCAACGTCCATGCCGAGGTGTGGAGGCATAACTGAGGGAGAGATTAAATCAGGAGAGGCTGGGCATGTGCTCGCTGTCTGCCCACCTCAGTCCCACAGCACTGGGCACGGACCAGGAGACGCTTGTCCTGAATCATTAGCATCCAGGCTTAGCACACTCACATTCACGCCCTGCCATAGTGTGTAAGAGTGCCCACTGCCAAGTCTGTGCAGAGTGGTGGAGAATACATTTTACCACTCTGCTAAAATGATTCCAGCTGCTTTTTCTAAAAAGGAAGGAATTGGGATTATTTTTCTCTAGTAGCCATGGTTTTCACTCTAATGAATCACTTTACGAAATCAAATTGGACTTGATGGCCTCTACTATATTAAAAAATATGGTTAAACTGGTATACTGTTTGCTATTTTCCGTCAACATGAGTGATGTAGCATGGCCATTCCTGCATTTCAACAACGCTTAAATCACTGTGATGTGTCACTCGAGTGGCCTCTGGGTTAAACCCACATCCTATGCTAAGAAGGGGTCCCCTTCCCACGAACGGTCAACTGTTCCTAGTGGGATAAGTCACGTTTAACCTCTTTTCTCATCATTCACAGTCACCACTGGCTGGTGCAAGACGACATAATGTTGGTGCCATGGCATCCATGCAGCCAACCAACCGCACAAGTGCCCAATCACGTACCAAGTTCCACTGCTGTGCAGACGACGCTCCCTGCATCCAGTAATTGGTGCTTCAAAAGCGGTGCGGGGTTGGACAGGGGTCAGAGGGAATAAATCAGTGTCTACCGTGGCTTTCCTTCAACCTGCTGAGTCACTGCAGCTGTTTTGGCAAGGCGGGGTGAGAGATAGGAGGGGGGAGGGGGGTTGATTACTCTGCCCAGCCCCAGGGGTACTCGGCCACCCGCACATGTCACTGGAAACCAGGGCTTTGAACCGGTTCAAGGAACGAAAACGAAAACCAGGAACTTTTTGTATTTTAGAGGGAACAGAAACGAAACCGGAAACGTTATTATTTTTTATGTTCTGGAACGGAAACACTTATTTAAAAATAATGGTAACCGGTTAATACCGGTTAATACCGTTCCTCAAACTTAAAAAAAAAGGCTGAGGTTCACGTCCTGTGTGACATCAGACATTCTCTGACTGAATGGAGAGAGAGCTGTGGATTACAAAGTCTCCACTCCACATCTTAAATAAGAGAAACCACTGTCATACAAAAGGGCAGAGTTTCCATTGCATCATTGTAAGATATTGCAGAGAAGCGCGTGTAAAGTGCACCGAGAATGTTCAACATTATTGGGGCATCCATGGCCGATTCAAATATACACTAACTCACAATGTCCATCATAGCACTCCCCGTGACCCAAGTCAGCGTGGAGCGCGCATTTTCATCATTGAGGTTTATTTTCCGCTTAGGTCGTCCCTGAATGACAAAATTCTGGAGGATATTATTTTCATCCGCTTGAATAAACAGTTTGGAAGTAGGCTGACTCATTTGCACTTCCGTGTTTCTTGGTTAATTACCGTCTGTTAGGCCCATGGGGAGTAATCAGCTGACAGGAACGAAATTAACCGTTCCGGGAACAATATTTTTTTGTTCTAACCGGTTCGGGAACGTCAATTTATTGGTGGAACTCATAACCGGAAACGTTATAATTCCGTTTCTGTTCGGAACGGAACGTTTGGAAAAAAATAATGGTTCAAAGCCCTGGTCACTGGGAGCGAGGGCCCCGGACAGCTTTGGGTGGACCCGAGGCAAAGTCATCTTAAAGGGCCCTACCCCCATATGTGCAATGTAATGAGGGCCCAACACTGGGCCCCCTCTCTCCCTGGGCCCCGGACTACTGACCCATTTGCTCATTCAGCTTCCCTGCTGGGAGCTTCGATTAGCAAGCACACCCAACATGAGAGAAGGACAAAATGCTACTCACTCAGGCCCTTGTATTGTGGTTTGGCTTGCGTGACTGCGAGACTGCAAGGCAAGCACAAGGCAAGGAAACCGCTGTCTCAATTATTATCATAATCCTGTTGATCAAAGAATGCAAAGCATCCTGTTTTAACAAATCGTTGGAGAGCGTCTGGATCGAATCATTTAGGTGAGCTTAAGACTTCCTGAATGGATGTGATATGCTTAATGAATGCAATGAGTATGGATGGAATTGTATTTCCATGGAAAACGTTTCCGTGTGCCACAGATTCTTAATGAGTCTACATATCTCACACTACAGCCTCTTTTCACCAATGGTAGGTTTGTGGTTATGCCTGGAATAACAGAAAATGCTTGGACCAAACGACCATCATTTTTTACCTTATAAAAACATATAGAGTTGTGTGGTTTTCAGTATGTCTATTAAGTAGCATTATGTAGTGGTTAATGTATTTCCCAGAGCTTATGGATGATCAGTCAAGCCTGTCTCTAAAGTACTAGTCAGGACGAATATGAAGAAGGCCAAGTGTCCCAGGCGCTTTTTGCCACAAAAGAGTGATAAACTGAAAGAAATGGATTTCCAAATGTCAGGGGGAAGGACATCGTCATATAATTCGGCCTTTGGCGACTTGAAAACTTAGTCGAAAATATCATCTCAAAGTTGTATTTCTCAAACTATATATTCACTGGTTTATGGGTGCTCTCATATCATGCTCCCCTCTTCTCAGGGCCGGTTCTAGCCCTTTTGGGGCCCTAGACAAAATATAATCATGGGGCCCTCAAGAGTCATTCTTTAAACTCGTACCGAAAATAAGGGGCACCAAGGCATGGAAGGATCGAAGGTGCTATTTTAGTGTTTCGTCTCATATATTGTAGATCTTTCATTACTTAACATGACAAATTAAGACAAGGCTTTTGTGTGTTTATTGCGACTGGTGTGGCAGTTGGGGGCCCCTATGGAGGGCAGATTTGGTCAGGGCCCTAGGCAATTGCCTAGGTTTGCCTAATGTAAAGTCCGCCTCTGCCTCTTCTCTTGAAGCTGTTCTAAGGGAGCGAATCATTGGCAGAAATCAAGCTTGTTGTATTATTGGCCATTGGAGAAAGAAGTTATAAAAAATATATAAATCTCATGCATCATTAACTGCAGTCTGCTGCATACTGTTCCAAGGAGCATGAGGATGTAAAAATTCACAATAAATGGATTTCCACTTCAAAAAAAGTACAGGCATGGCAGGGAAAAAAACAAAATGGTTTACTCCTTCTCTGTATACTTCCATTGAGTGCATTCAGCATACTGTTTACAGTCCTCATCCTTATTCTAATGTGATGATATGATATATACATGAGAATAAGAGAGGATAAAGAAATCTCAAAGTCTGTTCTACAACAGTGACAAAGCACCACGGGAGGATTGAACTCAAATCCCAAAGACAAAAAAAGAGTTCTGCTTTGTCAATTGCTGCAATTTCCCTTTTCAAATTAATTAATTTTGGAATATAATGTAATTCAAACATGAGACCTACTGTAACATCATTAAAGAAATAAAGGTACACACTTCCCTATTAACATTGACATCAGAGATTAGAGAAGGTCTGTAGAGGACCCTCTGTCATCACACAGCTCTCTTTTGCAGGCCTGAGTGCCAGAGCTGAACATGCAAGAGACGTATACGCTCAAAGCAAACATACTAATCGCTTAGCCCCAGTCATGGTTGACAGCAGCACTGTCACCACCACTAACCAGGGACACAGTAATCACGAGATCAAGTACAGCAATGGGCTCGGGAGGGAGCCAGACAAATGAGGAGGTGCACCAGAACTCCCAACCCTCCAAGCAACCCACCAGCACTCCCCTTAAGTCCTCCTCAATGTCGGAGAACTAGAACAAATGTAACCCCCCTCCTTCCACCCGTACCGTATACCTCCACCGCCATTAGCCCTTGCTTTGCGAGGCCAAGGTTTATGTTTGCTTCGCAGGAAACGGCGCACATACATAATAATGCCACAGACGTTTCTCCCACTCTATAGACATCCTCCCACCTCCCCAAACTCTCCTCTTCAACCTCCCCTCCTCATCGCCATATTTTACTACGGGACGAATAAATCCCATAAGGCCAGGACAGATCCCCTCACTCGTCATCTTAAAGACATTTTAAGGTTCATTTTACTTTCCCAGAATGCTCCAAACATGACATGCAAGCTCTGCTCCACTGTGTTTGGGTGGAAGTAAGTTGATGGCAATGCAAAAGACTTGCTGAGTGAAGAACGATGTCAGCCGCCACAGAAAAAAAGAGAGCATATAGTATGATGCGTGGAGATGTACTCTAGAGGCTGGGAAGAAAGGAAACCAATCACACGGATTCCAGAGTACATTTTTCATTCCCCTTTTGCATTAGAAATGTGTGGCATCAAGGGGTTCCAGTTCTCTTCAGCTGGAAGAAAGTAGGCTATAACTGAATTCTAGACAAGGCATTGATGTTGTTAAGCATGTAAGTGCACAATAGAAGCATGATCACACAGAGTAAGCATGCATGTGCCGACATAGTGAGCTGATATGGTGCATTTTTTCTCACAATGTTACTCTTTCATCATTGTGTGCCACTGATGTGATGTGCTCCAATAGATGTGACAATAAAAAGGGTGGTATCATGATAGTGGGACTTACGCAAGCACACCAAGAAATATACAACCATCAGGGAAGGAACTGCTGACAATGTACTGTCACTGGCAACCTATAGAGGAAAACATCAGAAATCATGCCGATGATCATGCCATTAACAACAAACACAGTTTTATATCCGTATGAATAAAAAAAATATGGCTTTAAAATCCCTTAATGAGATACTTTCAGCTACAGTGTAATGGAGGCTTTAAAATAGCATGACAGGCCCTGGCTTTCAAAGACTTACACATATTCCAAATATTTCGGGGGGTCATGAGACTGCGGCATAATCTTTTCAGCATTCAGTGATGTGAGAGTTTTGATTAACACGGTGCAATAAAACTCGTCTGCATAAAAAACCCGCTAGACCCTAAATAGGTTTTCTGTGCATATCAGATCCTGTCTCATACCCCTTTCTAGTTCTCTTCTGGAGGGCTGTGTCATTAAACTCGCTTCCTAACATTTGATTCTTAATGACTCACAGAGTAGAATAACACAGCGGCACATTTTTATGGTTTTGAAGGTTTGTAATTTTAAAGTCTGTGCATTTTGAAACAAGCTGAAATCCACTCTGATGGTTTGTGACAGTGTGTGAAGTGGAGTTGCATACGCATTCCTGTGTACTAATGAGGCTTCCTTCCATTGTTTTGTGGTCTGAGCATAAATTCCATAAATTACAATGTCTAAAGTGCAATGTCAAAGACATCCCCAAATTCATATTATGGTTTGGGCTAAGAATTATCAATAGGCTTGTTAAAGCTAGTGAAAATGTGTTGGCATTAACATTGACATTGGCACTGAAAACTCAAAAGTTATGCACCAAATAAGACAGGCGCTCAGGTAAACAAGAACAGCATGCTGGTTGAGATGAAATAACACTGTCTGGCAGTGCCCTAGCCATTGGAGCCATGGCCGGGGCCAACACTATCTCTTTGTGTTCCTCTCTAGGCTGAGGATGCGGCTCATTAGCCGTATGTTTTCACACTTGCGCTTCAGTCAGTCTGCCCAACCTAATCCTCCCTCTTCCTCCTCCATGGGAGTTCTGGTTAGAGAGAGAGAAGAAAGTGCAGTAATGCAGCCCACCGTTCAAAAGAGAGACATAAAAAACCCTCAGACAACCAAAACACCATGAAATACGGGGCATGGCACAGATCTGAATACCACTGAACTGAATACAGTTACACGTGCGCCTAAGAGCGGAGCGGAGAGAGGGGGGAATTAAATTCAAGAAGTTGTGTGAGGAATGAGAGGAGGTGTTTTCTCAGCTGTTTGGTAACAGCTTTTTTCAATTTCATTGACTTTTTTTCCTTTACTTTGGCATGCCATTTTCACAAGGGCATGAAATGGCCACAGATGTGTGAACTGAAAGGGTGAAATTATACAGAATTTATATAAACACGATAAAGAGTAAGAACTCACATTAAGAGCTATATATCTTATACGAGTGTTGTATATCTTTTATCATATAAAACGAGCCGTCATAAATTAAAGGGCTTATATTGTCACCACCTTCATCACAACGTGCTGCCACCTATAGTGTAGTGTTGTACTTTCTGTATTTTCTGCGTTTTGGTGTACTACTTGGACATGGCAGCACTAAAATCTGAGGCCTTAGTGGTGCAATTCTGATAGGCAGAGAAATAGTCTTCTTTACATTAAACTGAATCCTGTCCATCTTGTGTACTGCACACTCTAATTTTATGTAGACCTATTGTCTCTCAAATGAAAAACTCAGCCCCATAGATGTTGTACAACAATGGAGTTAGAAATATGTCCATGTTTGGTAAATATATATATATATATATATATATATATATATATATATATATATATATATATATATATATATGGATGAACTTCTGGTTTATGGTGGTCCAAATTGTTCTAAACAAAGCTTGGAGATACATTTATTTCAGGAACCGCATGATGACCATTGAAATGAGATCAAGGATATGAGGTAAATATGTATTACACATGACTTAAGTAAGCTGTCCTTGAATCAAGGCTCTTTGGTCAGGGTCCAATATTTAAACAGAATGATGCGGTGCTTTCCGCTTTCAAGAGATAGTACCACAGTCTTTGTTTTATGGCCCCCCATGCCGGTTCACATGCCTAACTGTATTCTTCTTCCAACAGGTCTAGTAAATAGGCTGTTGCTCTGATGTAGTATCGCATAAAATATTTGATTAATCTATCTGTCCATCTGGATTGCCAAAGAGTTATGATATTTATCCAAAGAACCAGAAATCGAGTGGCACACGGCCAGCCGCGTCACACTGCTGTTTCTCGCATTAATTTTCATAGTTCTTCCAAATTTAGAGACCAAATGTACACAAATCTGGGCTGCCGCGGTGGATTTCAGCTATTCTGTTTCTGTGCTGGGTTCAGGAACAGGGCAAACAGTTTCCATCCTCTCCATCGCATCAGGCATCATCGGGGGAAAAAAACAGAGGAAAAAAAAAATAGCTCGGCAGCCACAACATTTATAAATGGTATTGTTCTGTTCTGTATCTAACCGCTGACAGGAAGAATTTTAGTGCTCTTGAAACAATACAGTATTTTTCATCATTTGTCACAGTCACGTGAACAGAAACGAGGAATTATTAACTCCCGACTGAGATTACACATTATTTACATTGAATGCCATTAGATCCCACCAGAACCCATTACAACCTAGACCATGATTTATTTAGTTTTGAAATTTAGAAGGAGGAAAGATATTAGCATAACGTATTGTCCATAGTTAAAGCTACAGCTACCACCACACAATGGAGCAGCACCTCCTTGACATATTATCTGTTCTCCTCAATGTTTGTTATGTTAAATAATAAGTTGTACTCATACATCATAAAGAGCACTACACAATGCTGATGTTTAAAGCCCATTATTATAACTGATAATCAACAATGACATGAAAGTGATTTTGCAAAAAACATAAACAATCTCTCCTATCTTGACCTTTAACCCGCTGGGGTCAGAAAGCAGAGATGCTGAAGGGTGGGGGCAGGAGAAGGTCCTTCACTGCCCCCCAGGGAGTGAGCACAGGGGGCAATTACTCTCTCTCCCTCTCGTCTCGGTGTCATTGAGCCAAATCCCCCAGACAATCTCTCAGAGACGCCTCTACGTATTTGCATTCATGGAACGGCCACAGAGGCGTAGTGCCAAATCGTGAGCCCTATGCACAAGCGGGGATCATGGACCCCTTCCCCTCAATTGAAACCCATCCTCGTGGGGCCTACCAGTTCTTTCTGCTGTGTGCACATGAAAAAAAGGAAGGTTCCTCAAAGACCTTTGGGTTCCGAGGATCTCTGGGGAACATTTGAGAGAGCCTGGATACTTGACGGATGTTCCCAGATGAACCAGTATGTCACATACAGTGAGTCCAATATGTATTTGATCCCTTGCTGATTTTGCCGGTTTGTCCACTAATAAAGACATGATCAGTCTATAAATTTATGATAATATGTATTCAAACATGGAGAGACAGAATATCAAAAAGAAATTCCAGAAAATAACTTAAAATAATATATTTTAATTTATTTGTATTTAATTTAGGCAAATAAGTATTTGACCCCTCTAGCTAAAGAAGATAAAGTACGTTGTGGCAAAGCCCTAGTTGTCTAGCACTGAGGTTAGATGCTTCTTTTAGTTAATGACAATGTTTGTGCATATAGTAGAAAATATTTTTGCCCATTTTTCTTTGCACATCATCTTTAAAACATTAATAGTTTGTGGCTGTAGCTTGGCAAATGGGGAGGTTCAGTTCTCTCCATAGAATTACTATAGGGTTAATATTTGGAGACTGTCAAGGCCACTTCACGACTTTAATATGCTTCTTATTGAGCCACTCCTTCGTTGCTTTGACTGTATGTTGTGTATTATTGTCATGTTGGGAGATCCAAAAATGGCCCACCCTTCAGTGTAGTGGTGGAGGGAAGGACGTTGCACTCAGGATTGCACATTACATGTATCCCTCCATCCATTCATTGACGATGTGAAGTTGTCCTGTGCCTTGGCCAGACAAACACCCTCAAACCATAATGATACCACTTTCATGCATGATGGTGAGGAGGGTGTTCTTGGGATCATAGACAGCAGTACTCTTTCTCAAAACACATTGAATTGTGATAATGCCAAACAGCTTGATTTTGGTTTCATCTGACTACAGCACCACCTAATCATATCCTAAACCAGTCTGATGTCCGTTGGCAAACCTCAAGTGGGACTGCGCAGGTTCCTTCTGAAGTAGAGGTACCATGTGTGCACTACAGGATTGTAAACTTGTGTGACATTAAGTGCTACCAGTAGTTTTCTCAGTGATTTTGGTCCCAGTAGCTTTGATATCGTTGCCTAGTTCATCCCGTACAGCTCTAGGGTGATTTCTTTCTGTTCTCATGATTATCAAATCCCTACAAAAGGTCAAATCTTGTATAGAACCCCAGACAGGCTGATGGATAGTCATTTTGTATTCCTCACATTTTGGAAGAAATGCATCAACAGCTGGGTCATTAATACCCAGTCTCTTTCTTGTGGCTTTACAGCCCATTTAATCTTTGTTCAGGTCTAAAATCATGTCCCTGATATCATTTGACCACTCTTTGTTCTTTCCCATGCTGGTGAGGTTGGAGTGTGACTGATTCACTCATACAATGGACTGATTCTGCTGATTCAATGTGTCTTTTATGCATGTTAGTATGTACAGGTGTCTTTAATTCAGATGACAAGTTGATCGGAAGTGCCCATCTGGTCTGTGGGCCCGGAACTGTAATCAGTTAGCAGGGGATCAAATACTTATTTTGCTCGATGAAATGGAAATTAATTAATATATATTCTCTTCAGTTCATTTCTGGATTTTCTTTTTGATAGTCTGTCTCTCCATATTAGAATACATATTATCATAACATTTATTGACTGATCATGTCTTTGTTAGTAGGCAAACCAACAAAATCAGCAAGGGATCAAATACATATTGGACTCACTGTATGTATTGGTGCTGTGTGTTCCTCTGAGAACGTTTAGGTTGCTCAGAGAACTTTCAGGAGTTCCTCCACCGAACGGAAAACTGTGGAAAACCGTGGAAAACTGACAGTTGTTCGGGGAACCTCTCGTTTTTACAATGCAGGGGCCCTAGTAACTCAGTCCCCTTTACCTCCCCACAGCAGTGCCCCTGATCCTTACAGGGCAATCTGTCAGAGACGCCTCTCCGCTTTGCATTTGCGTCCGAGCGGCCAGCACTGATTGCATCTTTATTTACAGTCCGTTATGAGTGCAGCGTTATGAGTATCTTCTTACTGTCCATGGGCAGTTTCGCCACATGCCTGTACATTATGTCTGATTGGTTCCCTTGGGGAGACGTTTCTCTCTCTCTCTCTCTCTCTCTCTCTCTCTCTCTCTCTCTCTCTGTGTGTTCAGGCCAGGAGATGAACAATTGAGTGACATCCTATCTGCTCAAAGTGCACCATGCGCAGTGAATTCATCATTGCATTTCATCTTTGCCTGCTGCTGCTCTGCTCTGCTCTGCTCTCCATCATTACGCATGCAGCCATTTCAGCAAGAGACCAAAACGTCCCCCCTGCCCTCTCCATCTCCACTCTGTGCTTGCTTGCAAAGCAGGGCCGTGGCTTTTCTGTAGTGGAGAAGGGAGAAGCAATACGGGCAAATAAAGAACAGGACACTAACAACTTCATTTGCGTCACTGCTTGTTAGCACAACATCCACTGCAAGGCATCGCTGGAATGCTAATGATAGACACCGTCGGGTTAGCTCCAGCCAGTATATGCAAAGCTGTTCCTGCTCCATCACTATGTGTGTCTATTTTTAACTGTGCTGCGCTGAACTCCAGCTTACCTGGTGGAGACAAGGCAAGCAAACGCTTAAAGCTGTGGAACAGAACATCTCCATTACTTCTCTGTCTGTCTCAGGGTTAGCCTTGGAGGAGAAGCAGGCAATAGGGGGTCCTTGTTATGACCTTGGTAAAGTTTTTTTTATATATACTGTATATAAAGAATCTGAACACATGCACTGAGAAAATCGTGTTTGAGCTGGGAAAAAAAGAAAGAAAAATCTGGGGCTGTGCTGCTGCGGAGAGATCTGGACGGATCCCAGAGAAAGGAACCGAGAGCAGAGCAAACAAGAGCAGAGCAAACGCTTCAAGTGGAAAGTATTCCAGCCCCAGCCCCAGCTCAGCTCAGCTCAGCTCAACCCATCTGCTTTCGCTTTACGGAGAGAGGCTGATTCCACACCTAAATAAGGATCCCTCCTGAACAGTTTTATTGCCCTGCTTCCCTTGTTCTGCACATATACCTTTTTTTTCTCTTCTCCTCTCTTTTCAGGGTTTTATTTTGTGCTGTGTGACTGTGGGGGGAGCTCAGCTGTGAGTGTACTCAGACACTCACTCACTATACAGTTTGCATTGCTCAGGCTGGCTGGCCGGCCCATGGCTGAGAAACTCCAGAGCATCTGACCATCCAGGTAGAGTGCTTAGGCATGTACACATCTATTGTTTAAAATGACTACCCCTCTCTCTACACACACACACACACACACACACACACACACACACACACACACACACACACACACACACACACACACACACACACACACACACACACACACACACACACACACACACACACACACTGTACACACACACTGTACACACACACAGTTTATGCCAGGTTACTGTAACATACACTAACCACCCACCAAGAGTTAGAAACACTCTTCAGGGCCTTCTCAGAAGTCTTTGCTCTGTGTCAAGAACGACACTATACTGAACGCAGGCTATTTCTCAGTCACGCACTGTGAACACACTGCAGAAGCTAATACTTGACCTGCCTGGTGATTGTGTTCATTGCTGTGCTGGATGATGCAAGACACTGCAAACCGTATCAGAGGCCTCGATGTGAAAGACATATGTAATAAATTTGCTTTGAAATTTCCGAAAGCTCCTTTGATCGTAGTGTTGGAGAAAGCTGTTCGAGTTCAACTGAAAAGCCCAAAGATCTGGGGATGTGACAGTATATGGGACTGCATCATCTGTTAGGTCACTTGGTCTTTTTTCCCCCCTCTGTATTTACGTTTCCCAGTGCTTGAGAGTGTATTTTGGCATTTGGCGTGACCTCCGCTGTCCTTTATGTTCCTCCAAGACTGTATTCCCGCCGCTGAAAAGTCCGGCAGGCAGGTGGGATGACAGTGGCTACTCCTGCAGGACCGCTGTCAAGCGGAACAAAAGGGTCAGTTATCCTGGAAAGAGGGGGAGAGGTGGGCCCAAAATTGGATCCCCATTACATTGTATGCATTGAGAAGTGGGACCTTTCAGATGGTTTTGTCCTGGGCCCGGTCAAAGCTGTCAGTGGCCCTGACCCCATAGCATAAGATGGGAAAAGAAGACACATACACATGCAGCATATGGGAGAGGAGAGGTAGCCAAGATCAGCAGAACGTGTCTTTTTCTGCATGCCGTGTGGAAATGCACTCTGCAGAAGCTCTCATTGCTCTGGTTGTTCCCCTCAGCATAACTGCTCAAAAGGCATCCAGCGGTAAACCACCCACTTCAGTTTGTACATTTATTTAAATCACAATCTATGCGTTTCACACCCTGAGTTATTGCAGAGGTGACCGCTGACGCTGAGATGTTTGACCACCATTGTGGTGGCATTTTTCGTTGCGCTGTTGTTTTGGAATCCTTCAGACTGGGTAATGTCTGGCATGACGTGGGTTTACATGCACTTTCTGTGTTGTTTACTCGATTCCAAAACGCGGCACGATTGAGGCATGTGCTGTGGTATGTGTGTTTACTGTTCCCCTCACAAAACCAGACAAAAAACATCGCATCGACCCAACGGTAACATCGAGGTCCCACGGGACTGGCAAATAAAAGGTTTTGTTTTCTTTGTCACTCCTTATCAGCTGTAAGTGATGAAAATAATAACCCAGATTTCGGTTTTATAACAACATCATGCGCCAAAGACAACAGCCTTATCTCCAAACAGTATGTCAAAATGCTTGCTGTTTCAAAACATGAGGCTTCAGCAGACAGTTTGTTATGAATGACTCGTAACGGAGTACGTGCAAAACATCATTTTTTTGTCACAGGACAACACAGAATGGAAGCCCCATGATTTATTGTAAGTGATAAAACGTCCGGTGTGTGTTGTGACAGGTCTAAAATTGTAGGAAAGGCCATGGTGTGAAAAGCTCCCCCGTTTTCTTGCATTGTCATTTTCTATCCTGAAAATGAGAATAAATCCCCATCAAATCTTCTCAAGTCCCCTCTGAGCAAAGAAGGTCAGAGACAAATTACCTCCGCTGTGAATGAGGGATCAGCCTCTAACCGCTCTCCTCCCCCCCCCTTTTCTCCAAAATGATGTCCTCTCCTCCAGGCCCGTTTGAAGGTGTTTGAGGGCCCAAGGCAAAGAGGGACTAGGGGTCCTTTTTTCCCTCTTCCAACTATTGGGGAGGGAAAAAAATATTTTTTGATTGTAGTATCATTGTACTTTTCGGTCGTTACATTTAAGGAGTTGCTCACACACTAACAAAGTTGTCATTGCTTGTCATTTGAAAACAATAACCAGTCATTACCCTTTCAGCTGGGTGGCCCTATAGGCGATTGCCTTGTTTGCCTACCTGTGGCAGGCCCTGATCTTCTCCCCCAACCACCTTCAACCCCTCACCCCTCACGGTCGGGGCCCCATCCTCCTGCCCTGCACAACTCTCCAGGTTTCACAGGGTCTCTCCACAAAGCAGCAGGTGATTTATTCGGCCCTGCACTTATTTATTTGTCTGTGTAGCACCCCTGGAGAGACAGATTCCCCTCTGGAGGCTCTCTGCTGTGGCTGGATCGGATGACTTCAGACGACCCAGGCCTTCAGCCTCCAGCCTCCACCACATTGAGGATAGAAGATAGGGGTAGAAGATATAGCAAGCACCACTGTCCCTGTGGAGTGTGTGCGTGAGTGTGTGCAATGTGTGTGTGTGTGTGTGTGTGTGTGTGTGTGTGTGTGTGTGTGTGTGTGTGTGTGTGTGTGTGTGTGTGTGTGTGTGTGTGTGTGTGTGTGTGTGTGTGAGAGCATATGTGTGTGCGCGTATGTGTGCGCGAGTCTGCATGTGTGTGTGTCTGACAAAGATACAAGAAGAGGGGGCCATCATGGTAGTTTGAAGTTCAGAGGTCAGGGGAGATGATTTAGACAAGGGTGAACTGCAAAGGGAACACTCACCACCTTGCACAATTCCTAATGGGGTTATAGAATGTGACAGTTTTATTATATGGGACCCGGTGAATGGACAAGGAAGTGGAAAATGTCTAATTTTGTTATTTTTCAGAGAGGTTTGAGCTGCTGACTCAAATGCAAAACACTTAGACGTATAATGCTGTTGAAGATTGGGCATTTTTTAAATCTTGAGAGCAAGATTTTTCCCACCATGGAAGCCCATAAAAACATCAGTATTTTTGTTCCCTACACACACGCACTTTGATCACAAGTGTGATACTGAAATATTGCAATTTATTTTTGAATAATCAGTGTAGCCTTGCGTCATATTAAAATCATGAGAGCACACATTTGGTGGAAGGTTCTTGGGCTCAGCCTTGGTTTTTTTTTTTAAGTCAAGCATAATTTCACATCATATTTTTTGAATTAGGAAAACCAAACATGTCCTTCGGTTCTCACAGGAAAGTACAGAGTAGACTGAACTTTGGGACATGCCCTCAAAAATCTCCCCTCTGAGTTATTTCATGGATTGTCTCGTTCATTTATTCGCCCTGAGTTGCAGAGCCGACTTCCTCCTTCTGCGCTAGCAAATGCATTGCATCCTTTGATGCACCATAAAGCGGATTGGTTGTGTGTGTGTGTGAGAGAGAGAGAGAGAGAGAGAGAGAGAGAGAGAGAGAGAGAGAGAGAGAGAGAGAGAGAGAGAGAGAGAGAGAGAGAGAGAGAGAGAAAGAGTAAGCGAGTGAAGGAAGGAGCAAAGAAGAAAAAACGCAGAGCCATAGGGGTTAACAAACTTTTTTGGGCCAGGCACGGAGTAGATTTTATTTTTCCAAGGGCCCCTCACAATCGCACCGCAAATTACCCCAATATTCATTATATTTAAAAAGTAGGACCTGTGTGGGAACTGTTTTTGGTTAAATGTGGGCCTATTGCTGTATACTTTTGAGTACTGCACATTGAGAGTATGGTACTGCATTAAAACCAACGTTCACGGACATGGCATGCAGGGCAAACCAGACCAAGGACAAAGTCATCTAACAGTCCCCTGCACCCCCACCCAATACAAACAATGTAAAGAGGACCCAGTTCTGAGCCCAGGACAACTTATCCCTTTGTCTCCCCCCCTGTTGTCTTCCCTGGCACCGTGCGGACCCCCAAGGGGTTCCCGGGCCCCACTTTAAGAACGCCTGCTCTACTCTGCTGTGCTCTGCCTCGTGGTGATAGTAAATCTCTTGGATAACTCCCAAGTAGATGGACTGGTGTGGGCCCTCAAGCGCCTCACCGTGATGGCTTAAACACCTGCAAATACTGGCCGGCTATACCTCAGCAAATAGACGATGCTAGCAAAAACAAAATGAATGAAGGAAAAAAAAGAGAGGGAATCTGACAGGGCCGAAGGAAAACATCCTCTTCTCTGGTCGTATCCGCAGCAAACTTGGACGGATAGATATCTCACTTACTGGAAGGCTCCCATCTGCAGCTGATGACGAGCAAGAAATGAGTAATGCGATTGTTCACAAGTGGCGATGATTTTACGCAGGACACATTGTTGGCATCTCCTGACGGACGAAAGCGCCTGTTTACCCAGATTGAAACTGCCGTCTGTCTGGCTTCTTAAATGGCTAATCTGGACATGTACAGTACCGTAAGTCCAACTGTGAGTCACTTGGGATGAGTAGTCCCTCCGTTGTCTCTTCTTTAAACACCCTAAATCTCGTGTAGCGAAGACTTTGGGGCTTGTGGGAATGAAACTCTAAGCCGTGAGAATGGGAATGGGAGAGGGATTCAGATTTTTGAGGCTTCTTTCGGATTAATCTTTATCAAGGAAAGCATTTTGGTGAGCATCTCCTAAGAGTGGCAGGCCTGTGAGACACAGTATGTGGCTACTTGCCTTGTTCAGCCCATTGCTGTACACTCATCCACATGGCTGCTGACAGCTTTGGCTGGGCCCATGACAAAATCATCCGAAAGGCCTGCCCTTTCAATACATACAGCACAATATAATTGGGAGCCAATTCTGGGACCCCCCCCCCTCCCACTGGGCCCGGGACAACTGTCCCCTTTGTCCCCTTTGTCAGCCTCCTGGCTCATCCTCACTAACACCCCGGACTTTGAGCAGAAAAACATCCCCTGTGTGAAAGCACTGGGGAAAGCATCTCTTTAGAGTGACACAGGCTAGTGAGTTTAACCCCCCTAGCTAGGATGTACTCATCCCCACTACTGTAATACTCCCCACTTTGAGCTGTAAAAAACATCCCCTATGTCGATTTTTCAAGAAGAAGAAGAGGAGTTGAGGGTGGGGTGCATGGTGTGTGCGGCATGTGCTTAGGCATGGGAGCTAAACAACGGACAGAAACGAGCAGTGCACAATCAAAGTCCTTATAAGGCCATGGCTCTTCATGATTATGCATTGGCCTGGATGTTTGGCTCTTACCAGAACTTTGCTGCTTGCTCTAGTTTTGTACACACACACATAAACAGACACACAGGCACACACACACACACACGCATGCACACACGCGCGCACATGCATACACATGCATGCGCACACCCAGCCAGACCCAGATTCACACATACGCACACACACACACACACACACACGCACACGCACACACACACACACACACACACACACACACACACACACACACACACACACACACACACACACACACACACACACACACTCTGATTCTAGAACTCAAAGTGCTTTGTGGAGCGAGGGCAAGAATTTCATGGCAAATTGTGCAAACTCTGTGACTCATTGTAGGACCTTTGGCAGTTCATCACTTACAAAGCAGGCATGAATCTGCTCCATTATTTAGCATACATTCACACAGGGACACAAAGGCGGAAAAGGGGAATCAGCATGTTGCAGCATGAGAAAAAACAAAAAAAACGTCTCCCCATCTTCTCTTCTCTGGCAAGGAGTTCGATAAATATCGGCATTGGTTCTGTTTTTGTTTTGTTTTGATTCCAATTTGGTCATCCACTCAGATTCGGTCTGGCCAAGCCAAACACTGATGTGATACATTAATATTAGTGAGCCAGGGGGACAAGCATGCGTGAAGCTTTTGTTTTGCGGTGCCAGATGCTCTCAGTCTTGTTTTTTCCTCTTGTCTTAGTTTTTTTCTCTACTGCATCTTGGAGAAGAACGGAGAGAACAGCCAGTCATAGCCCAGCCAGGTCGCTCTGAGTTGGAGCAGAACATTCCACTACATCCAGGTGTTTTACCTCTGGAACTATCTTCCTGAGGTTTTTTTCTTCTTCTTCGCACTCCCCCTTGAAGCCTCAAGTCAGAGTAACAAGAGTTCAGGGACAAAAGCCTCAGAACATAAAACCGGAGGGGGTTTGGAGCCGCTGCATGCACCACCAGAGGCACATGGAAAATAAGAGAGACGGCGTGCGGTGTGGTGCGGTGTGCAACCTGCCTCAGAACTCCTGAGAAAAAGCAGGTGAGTGAAATCATACACCCATAAACCTGCTTCCAACACCGCCACCGCCACCTGTCTGCTCCTAGTCTCGAAAACCAAGTTTGTCCCGTTAAAACCACTCGCTGAATAATGGGGGTGGAGTGTGCCAGAGCCCCCCACATAGTTTATCAAAGCCCGCGAAATGCCCCAGCTGCCTGTCTGCCTCGCCGTTTGCCGCTCCGAGAAGAAGCTGGCACGTGGCCAGACGAGTTTGATGTCCCACACCACCAAGGATGTAACGGGATCCGCACCAGCGGCCAAACCCACGTGGAAAAAAATGCAACAGCAAGCAAGCACGAAAAACCTGAGTAAACGTAGATGGATGGAATGCAGGTTGCACTGACACACAAAAAATATGTCAGCAGTGCTGGAACACATTGACCCTGAACAACCAACTTTCTCCACTCTCAAACATGTACTGTGCATTCAAGAAGGGCCGCTGACAGCTTTGGCCAGGCCGGGCATGAAGTCATCTAAGGGGGCCCCCACCCAGTACATACAATGTAGGGGGGACCCTATTCTGAATTGCTGACTGAGCACCAGCTCTTCCTGGGTCCAAGACACCTGACCCATTTGCCCCCGCCCCCCTTGGGCATCTCTGCATTCAGGTACAGATGTATCATGTAAACTGGAACTATGTCTGCAGACATGAATGTTTGCACGTACAAACTACGAATGCACACGCGCGCACACGCACACGCACACACACACACACACACACACACACACACACACACACACACACACACACACACACACACACAGACACACGGACACACACGGATATGCATGCACGTGCGCATGCACACATACACACACACACACACACACATACACACACACACACACACACACACACACACACACACACACACACACACACACACACACACACACACACACACACACACACACACACACACATACACACAGGGCCGCTGACAGCATTTGCTGGGCCCAGGACAAAGTCATCTGAAAGGGCCCCCTACCCAATGCATACAATGTAATGGGGACCCAATTCTGGGCCCCCTATATCCCTGGGCCTGGGACAACATCCCCCTTTGTCCCCCCCTGTTGGCGGGTCTGCACACACACACACACACACACACACACACACACACACACACACACACACACACACACACACACCTCTATTCTCAACTCAAGAACCACTTTTTTTTTTGGGGGGTGGGGGGGGTCACAGGTCAAGCATTTGCATTTATTTATCTGCTTATCTTCTGCAAAGCAGTTCCGGATCAGATGACATTGGGGGTGAGGGGAGAGAGAGTGGCCTGTTGAACTTATTTGTTTTTTTTCTTTCTGGGTGTTATTTTTTTTCTTTTGAGGGAGAGGCTTGTCATTTTTAAGAGGGGCTAGGGGAGTGTTTGCTCACGCACCTAATGACTCGGCAGAGGAGGACCATCCATCTTGCTCTCCGCGTGTTTTGGGGGTGAGGGGGATGTGGGGGGATGGGGGGGTTTGCATCCCCACGAGGTGGCCGATCAGCCTGGTTGGAGCTGTTTGTGCAGGCAGGGGGAGAGGAATAGCAGCGCCAATAAACATCACATTTAACATGTTCACTCAAGCCTGTCTCGCCTTGCCATGGCAACACGGTCGGGCACAGCACAGGAGTCAGATGAATTGTGGGACTTGTTTATGCGCAAGAACAGGTTTTCATTTTGGCTGAAAAATTAAGATGGATATTGTAGGTGATCAGAGGGGAGGTTTTGGCCATATATTGCTGAGATAATATTGAAATGTAACCAGTTTTTAAACAAATACAAGCTGTGTGCTCACGTTGGCTATTTCTTTTTTTCATGGATTGAATCTATAATTAGAAGACATCTTTCATTTTTTAAATATGATCCCTAAGGTGTTGTAGGCTGCTCTGAATGTTGTTGCTGATTAACAACGTCCACAGACCTTTGCGACTTGCAAACCCTCCAAAAACTGAACCAGTTTCCGACCAAAAGACCGACATACAGACCAACATACTGGCATAGCTATTAAGTCAACGCACACATGATTTAAGAACAGACACAGGTTTGCCATAAAGCCAGGATTTCTTACATGTTTTGCATTCAGGCCTTAACTTCTGAACGTATGAAAAAGGGCCCTGCCAAATCCAACCACTTTCTATTCATCTGAACCTCTAAAAATATTCCAATCCCATCGGAGGATCAAAGACATTCTCTTTGTTAAATTATGCAAAATCCTTCAGAGTTCCTCAATTCATTTATAAGTCGCCCCTGTCAGACTTTCCTGAACTTCTGAGATCTGCATGTAAATCACGAAAAGAAAGAATACTATTTTTTACGTTGTGAAAGCACATGGAAGTTTTGATTCAAAGGATCCTTCTTTTTGCCACATCACATATGATGGGAAGTATTTATACCAAAGTTAGAGAGAGAGAGAGAGAGAGAGAGAGAGAGAGAGAGAGAGAGAGAAAAGAGTGTGTCCATGTGCATGTGCGTGTGTGTGCCACTGCCAACATACTGTACAAGAGGTACAAGAGTGTTTACGTTTTCTTCACGAAGAGCAGCGAATTTAGCGAGAACAAACAGACAGAGAACAGCTCACCTCTCTGCTGTGCAGCATGTGTGTACATTCTGCTGGTGTGGCCTCTTGTCTTGACGTGAGACCTTGAGCAAACAACACAGTGTCCTGGTGGGCTGGGGGTGCACAGGGGAGGGGGACAGGGCCACACTGAGGTTATACCCCCACCAGAGATACGTACATAGACACTCATCCAGAATCTCTGACAGTTTAATGGCCTTCGCTCAGGGGGTGAGGAAGAGGATGGTCTGTTCTTCATTTTGGGTGTGCTGAAGTAAATATGCCGCTGCTGCTTACACAGTCATTTATTTTATTTATTTATTTTTGTGTGTGGGGGGGGATTGTTTTGTTCCACATTATATTTTTTGGTGTGGGATTGTTTTGTGGAGCAAAACATTTGGCCCAGCCACATAAGAAAAGAAAAATCAAACGCGCTTCGCCCGAGTCGCACTGCACTGTCACAATGAAAGTCAGAACTGTCACCAAAATAACAAAAGAGGGATTTTGCTCTCACTTGCTCTCGCAACGGCAGTGGTATTCCACAGATATATGATCAGGGCTCTAAATTAACACCTGCCAACCAGCCACATGATGGTGAAATTACAGTTTGGCTGATAGAAAACACCAACTTACTTGCTACTTTGACCCATTAGGTGTGTTTGGCTAGTAAGATTAGCATCTACTAGCTACTTTGGCTGATGATGAAAAAAGTTAATTTCGAGCCCTGTATATGATATGTGTAAAGTACTACATTTTTGCTATAGTCTGTCGAATTTTTTTGTCAGGCCTGGCCTGTGCTTGGCTGGGCATGGAGCCTGGTGCTTGAGTCTAACACACTAACACATGAAGACAAAATGGGCTGTTGTGTGGCCCCTGGGAGGCATGGCTTGGATCAGTCAGCGGCCCCCGGAGCTCCATCAGCCATAGGCTGTGTGCGTGTGCGTGTGCGTGTGCGTGTGCGTGTGCACGCACGTGTGTGTGTGCGTGTGTGTGTTTAGTAGTGGTTAATGGGGTAAGGAGGAGTCACTGAACATTTGGTGGACTCTTGGCAGCGGCATTACCATCATCATGGAGTATGCCAGGGGGGAATTGATTATTTACAAGGTGAAGAGGCCGTTTTAGAGAGCATGCAGAATACAAGTAGCACAAAACTGGCCTGGTGCATTGTGTGTGTGATATGCATGGGACATTGTGGGCTACCTTTTGTAACAAATAATCTGAAGTGCTCTAAGAAACTTCACGACTCTGCAAACTCAGCATGGAGCATTTGGTGATACCAAACTCCTTAATTCATGCTTTCCACTTTTGCACAGTATTGGGCAGCCATGGCCTAATATGGTGAGCAGAGATGCCGACAGGGGGGACAAACGGGTCATTTGTCCCAGGCCCACAGAGAGTAGGGGCCCTGAATTGGGTTCTCATTACATTGCATGTGTTGGATGAGGAGGCCTGTCACATGACTTTGTCCCTGGCCCAGTCAAAGCTGTCAGCGGCCCTGATGGTGAGGGATGTGGTTTTTGGATCAGAGGGGCACGGGTTTGGATCCCACCTTTACATAGCCTGGTTTTACTAACCTTTCGTACTAATTTCATTTGCGCAAAGGGTCTGGAAGGGGCAAATTGCGAAATGTTAAGTTGAGAGATGGGTGAACTGTTTTTTGCATCTTGCATCTTGCACGGTAGCTTAGAGGCATTTTAGTAAAATACTTACAGAGACTGGCCTACATTCCTCGGTGACTCAAAAATAAGTCGTTTGATTATTTCAGAGTTGTACTGTAAGTTAACTAAGAGTTAGAGCAGTTACGCTCCAGCATCATCAGACTTCATCAGCTCAGATTTCGAGATAAGACATTCAAATCTTTGTACAATAAACTAACAAACTGTCCCAGTATAAAAATGCTTTCATTTGCTAGTGTTTGTATAAAGAGAAATTCAGTTTTTGGGGATGTTTTGCTGTTAGAGGACCTAAGTTGATATTGCATTTTGATGTCAAAACTCTAATGTTCGATTTTCTTTTCAGGGATCAGGCTGTGTGTCTCCGGGGTAAGTACAAATGTGCCAAGACTAGTTAACTTCTCATTAAGGATATTGCATTCTCTGTAAAGGAGCTTTGATCACTTACACTACATGAAGTCAATCTGTATCTGTTTACACAACCAATCCTTTGAATTGAATACATTTATAGAATACAAAGTGCATTTTTGACTTTAGCCCCATCAAGTGGTTAAGCAGGACATTTGAGTCATAGGCCTATTACAAATGTAGAATTTTGGTGGATTTATTTTTGATTGTTTATGATATGTTGATTGTTGAGATCGAATACTCTTATATTGAAAACAGGCATTACAGGATTTATATGTGAATGCCCACTTATCCTCTCAATGTGGTTTGAATATGCCCTGGCAGGGTATCTGTGTGTGGCCAGTGTGCGTGAGTGCAGTGAGTTAGTCACATGAGGAATAGGACCATGCTTTCCTGCAACTGAATGTTAATTGTGTTTGCTTTTTTAAAACCATGTTGTAAATAATGCAAAAATGAAATTAGCTGGATTTGGGTGCAGACCCAATAATAATCAATGATATTCAGATCAGATTCGCAAGTTGCGACTTTGACAGTCAGATCATCTTATCTCAAGCTGGCAATGACGTGACTACGAGTACTCGTTGAATTAAAAGTATTTTTGAATTGTTTTGAGACGCTTGTTTTTCTCCTCATGCACCTTTGTTCTTTGATAGTCAAAGTCTGATTCTAATGATAGCTAATGAATTCCACCCAATGGCTGGAAGGGGAAAATAATGTTTCATGTTTGTGCAAGGCTTTATGTGTCATGTCTTACGAGAGGAAAAGAGCCACCATTTAGCCCCATTGAATCCAACACGCAAGCTTTCTTGCATGCACACTCGCTTGACCACAAACATGTGGCACGCTCAGCAAGGGCATGCAATAATCTGTACTTTAAAGCATTTGCTTGAGGTTGAATAAACTATATCTCCAGGGGAGTCAACAGGGAAGTCTACAAGATTGTGAGTTGTCCCAGGCCCAGTGAGAGAGAGGAGCCCAGAACTGGGTCCTTAACATGGTCCGTATTTATCGAGTGGGGGGCATTTTACGTAACTTTGTCCAAAAGTGACAGCGGCCCTGTACATCTCTGCACATTCCATATGTGCCAGCGTTATGAATATCACTGCTCACACTATGCAGGGTTTCAACAGGAGTCTACTACATCCTAGCATTGTGCTATTATGTTTTCATTCATTTTCAGAATGTCTGGAGGGCAAGGCTGAGTTCCTGTTATGCCAGTCACCCTCCCTACAGCATGTCTGCTGGTCTGCACGTCTTAAACCCATGGGTGGATTGGCCACAGGGCATACCGGGTATTTCCCCGGTGGACTGGTGATGATTTTGGCCTGGGCCTGCCCTCAATGGTATCATCCTCATGCCGCTACAGCAGGCCTCTCTGAGATAGTCAGTCAAGTATTTTGTCTGTTGTGGTCAAAATAGCTCATTAGATGACTTAAAATGTTGTCACAGGCATCATTGTCTCTTTCAATGTCTGGTGGACTGACCGGCCTTGGCTGAAAATGCCCCAGTCCGGTCCTGCTTAATCCTGCATGCCAGTCTTCACGTATCCCTGGGCCCATTCCCATGAGATCATCTGGCCAAAGAATCTCCCCCCGTTACACAGTAAGGTGTGGAGGGGAAAATAAACCTTTAGCAGAGGGGGCACTTAAGAAAGGATTGGGCAGCTTTTGTTGGCCAGGTCAGACTAGACAAACACGAAAGATCATTATAAGACCATTATGTTAGATTAAAATATTGATACATTCATTTAAGTCCGCGTTCACTCCTTTCCCTTGTGAACAATAAAAATACACATACCTAACATAGTCCAACATCAACCAACCTGACACTTTTCAAGGCACGAAGCGCTTTACGCTACAACCAATTGTTTTGTCTGTGAAATCATTTCACTTAGCAGAAGCTGTTATCTAAAGCGACCAGCTATTTGGTATGGTTCATCAAACAATGTGGTTAGGTGCCTTGCTTAAAGGCACTTTAGCCATTGATTAGGTAGAGAATCAAACCTACAACCCTCTGATCCTACACCAACTCACTAACCTTTTGGCCATGGCCTTCTCCAGAGACATACTACCTTGCGAAAAGCCATCCTGTAACCTGTTTTCATTCTGGGGAGTAGTGCGCTGTTGCTATACTTTACCCATGTCTCTACATTACTGATTGTCTGAATACCAACTGAGGATTGAATACCACCTAAACGACTCTGTTGAGAGTGTGGAAGTTCTCACATGTCATGGCTAGAGGGTGTTGGATTTTTGCTATTCTACTTTTACATTAAAACTGTCTATGTGTTGGCTGAAAATCCTGCATGTTCTTTTTGAAGAAGAGTCAGAGAGCCTGGTGTCCATTGACATTTCCAATATCTAATGCATTTATTTTCCAAATACAAAGATGCCACAGAGTACATTTTAAAGAGAACTCTGAGTTTGATTATTTTGTCTTAACCAACTAGCATGCTGTCCCTGCATGACCAGAGCTGAAGTACCGTTCCATACAACATGTGTAACATAGGCCTACATGTAGTTCTCATATCTAATCAAAAGTGATTGTTTAGGCATGTCTAGGTCATCTTGTCCTTAGGTCTTCATCATCCCCTCTTCTGGATCATAATCAGCTTTTTCATTGAATCACAGGGGCGCACACACAGATAGGCTAGGACACAGATAAATAAAAATGTCAGGCATGCACAGTCACGCATTCACAAATCTTGTCAGAATGGAACGCCTTCATGGTCATTATATTTCATTTACACATACTGACATACAGGTACAACGTACACTTTGCTAACCCGACTCCATATCATTTTGTCCAGTACAGCAAGTGTCAAGGCTATGATATGTGACGCAAACAAGTAATCTCACATTCATAAACTCACACATACACAAAAGATCTGACTCCAAGCTCCCCAGAATAACTATATATGATGGAAGGAAATAAATGCACACAGTTAATTGTCCCTCATTGGTTAGACATTATTATTGTTATCCTCAACACAGACAAGACGAGGGAAATTATAGTGGACTTTAGAAAACATCCTCCTCCCCTACAGCCTCTGCACATTAAAGGGACAGAGGTGGTGAGGGCTGAAAGTCATAAATTCCTAGGCATGCAAGTAACATCAAACCTGAGCTGGAGTCTGAACACCACATCCATCGTGAAAAAAGCCCAGCAAAGGCTGTACTTTATTAGGATGCTTAGGAAGGCTGGACTGAACTACCGCCCTCTTACCCAGGCCTACAGAGGACTTGTAGAGAGCATCCTCACAACAGGCATCACTGTCTGGTATGGCAACATCATTCAGGCTGAAAGGAAGTCTTTGCAACGAATAATCAAGACTGCAGAGAGGATTATAGGCACAGCACTTCCCTCCATGGACTCCATATATGTACAGCGCAGCCATAGGAGAGCAGAGAGAATCATTAAAGACCCACTCCATCCAGCTAACTCTCTGCTCAAACACAAGAACTGCACATACAAACTGAGACACAGTAGAGTGGACAGCATTCCTACCAGAAAAGTCAGGTTTCTTCCCAGCAACAGTGAGACTGATGGCAAAAAAGAACATTTGATCCACCTTTTTTTATTATTCTTTTGATCTCTTTGATTTTTATCACTTTTTAATGTATTTTGTCTTCCTATTTTTCTATTTAATTCTATTTATTGACTCAGAGGGCCTGCACAAGAGTTCCTATGTGCTTGGACTACTAGTTTATGCACAAATGGCAAATAAAGTACTTTGAACTTTAAACTTTGATATTATTGTTGTTGTTATTATTATTATAAAATGGACATTAGGCCTACTGCTGCCTACTGGTGATGATTAAACTATCTTGTAGTGCTAGTGTGCAACTAATATTTTACAGGGGATAGCTTGCATGTAAGAGCTCTGCTCATTGCTCAAAGAAACATTTAAAAATCAACCAAGATGGGCCCTGCTGTGGCTCAATTGGCTGGGTACTCAACTGCTACACCGGCCACCCGGGTTCAATTCCGGCCTCAGGTCATTTGCCAACTCTTCCCCGTCTCTCTCTCTCCCCACTCACTTCCTGTCAATATCTTCCCTGTCCTGTCACACAATAAAGGCAAAATAGCCCCCCCCCCCCCCCCCCACCCCCCCCCCCCCCCCCCCCCCCCCCCCCCCCCCACCCCCAAAAAAAAAGATTTTAAAATTCAACTAAGATGTGATGAATCACATCAAGACAGAGACACCCTGAGGACTTGTGACATCCTGGACCACTTTGGAGCTGCATGCGATGACGTGATTAAAATTGAATTATTTCAGAGTCAGAGCCATTGTCACCTTTCCCAAACATGGTGGCAGGAAACTGTGCAACCTAAAGCTTGACTGATACTGTGGATGTCATCACTGGGATTCTCACAGCAGGTGATCTTTATTGAAAATGGAGAAGAGATGTTTTGGGAGAAAGCGTGCAAGCTTACCCATTGATTTGGGTGAGTCAATTGGTTAAATTGTGCCCATTCGTGAGAACAGGAAAAACAGCATTAGTGAAGGTCTCCATTGCGTGGTAAACTGTTCTTTTGTGGTTGATGAATAATCCTGACATCAGATGGATTTTACTTGTTTTTCTCCTTCACTTTCCTCGACTGGCATCGTAGAACAAGTGTTCATTGCTTGGCTTTGCAAACACAGCACTTTTCTCAGATGACTAGTCTCTTACGAAGACAGAGGTGGGGAACTTATGGGTGGGGAAGATGGATCAAAACACTTGTGGACAAATTTAGGCAGGCATAAAGATTTAATCGGGTTGGGTTAACGGCGGATAGTTTATGGTTGTGGTTTAATATACAGTACTTTAGTTCACGACTGTACAATATCATCTGTATTTGTGTGTGCATGTGTGTGTGCGTGTTCGCGCGTGTGTGCATGTGCATATGTGTGTACGTGCATGTGTGTGTGTCATCGAGACATAGAGATGCAGGAAGAGGGGCGGGGGAGATTTCATTTACATGCTGTGGATGACGCAAAAAACAAGAAAATTGATATTAGTTTGCCCTGTGAGTGATTTTACTATTTGTTTTGCTTTCAATTTATTGGGAACAAGTTTTATATATGTTTGCTCAGATTTTCTGTGAGCTTTGGCCTATTGGTGTCACTCTCTGGCCAGGTCAGTCTGTTTTAATTCTGATTCACTTTTACAGTAAATGGTAAACTAGGACGGGAATATCTTAGTCACCTGTGTTGTGCTGACTCAACACTGCTGCTGCTGCTGCTGAGTGTTCTCTGATAAAGGCTGGATGGTAATCACATCGTAAATCAAGAATACAGCATTTCCCTGCTATTCATTGAACAATATGTTTTATTGTTTGGTAGCGACAATTTAGTTTGTTTAACTTGGTTTAATGTCTTAATCAGTTGTATAAAGTAGAAGTAGGCCAAATGATTATTGGGTGGTTGACGTTTAAGGGCGTAACGCAAAAAAAAAAGTTTTTCCAATTCCTGAAAAAATGATGGAAAAAATTGGGGAAAAAATAGAAAAAAATAAAGCACTTAGTGGTCCGTGGAATTTCGCCTTATTTTTGCCATTTTTGGGAAAATGTGTCCTGCATCAACACATTGCATAGGCATGTCACACCGCAGGAAAATGAAGTCACACCACAGGAAATTCACTGCATTATGGCCATTTTAATCCTTTTGTATACATGACTGACATCTGAGCTCATGCTAACTTGATAATGATAAGTGTTTAATCTTAATATGTGTTTTCATTTATAAAAAAAACATTTTTTTCCTCCTATAAGAGCAGTCACACCACAGGACACCATAAAATGAACCTAATCATTGCGTGACAGAAACATTGCAATATGAAGACATATTAAGAGGTTAATAGTCACCTTAAACTTCCACAGCACTCTCCAATAACTGAGGCACTGACTGGTTAGCCAGTCTTTAAGACTCTTGTAGTTGGCCTTGCAGCTGCCCATTCACAAACATTGACATACATGTCACCCCACAGGACGCAATTTGTGTTACGAAATTGAACTTGTAGTTAATATTACTGTCTTGAGTTTTTTTCATATTCACATATCTTAATATAAAGTTAATATTTATGCAATCATGCCAAATGCTTCATACATTATTCAAAATGTTGTTAGTTAATTTATATATATATATTATATTCCAGGTTTCATTAATGTTACAGTCACACAGCAGGATATTTGACATACAAACCTTTACATAAATCTTAACAAAAATGTTTCTTCTCATCTATGAAACATACCACATCGTCTTTCATTGACATTTGTTTTTTTAAAGGAAAAATAACAGTTTTGTAAGTTTTTAACCAATGTTACGAAAAAAACAAGGCGTCACGTCAACCACCCTATTACAGATATAATTAAAGTATACAAAGTTGAAACCATGTACCACTAGTGTTGTAATTACACTTGTAGTACTTCTATTTCTATGTTCTACAACTCTGTAATACTAATGTATTGTCAATATTTATTATCATTATTTATTGGCCTGCCTGATATAGTTGTATAGCCCACTTTATTAATATTTTTAAAAATGACCCTTCAAATGTCAACCTGCATGAACAGGCAGGAAATGAGCCATATGCATGACTTCAAGTTCCCTTATCATATCTATTCATGTAGCCTACTTGTAGACCTTATAGACTATCATCATGATGAAAAAGCAGGTTTTGTTGCTATGTCATATTGTAAAAGTCCAGTTGGCTGCCAATATTTTTGTTGTTTTTAAATTTTATTTATTTTTATTTTTTTTACCTCCGTGAAGGAGGTTTTGTTTTTCTTCTTTTTTTTTACAGGGCACCTCAATGGTGCTGCACTAGGCTCTTTCTTGGCAGTAGGCTGCCACGCTCTGTTGAAAAGTGGAAGGACAACCACATGACTGGCTTTGCCTGTTGCTACCGACTGTATATCCTACCATTGTCCTGTCGTATGATTTCAGCATTTAAGGCCATCCCATGCCACCCAAGATTTTTTTTCACTGGAAAATGGCCAATTAGGTCTAATCCAAGTAAACCCAAGGCATGGTTAGACGATGAATAGGTTATCTCTAACACTATGTTTAGAATATTTTCCTGCAATAACATTTTGCACAATGCCAGGAATGCAACAGTCCAGAACAACAGATTTGGGCATTATTTGGCCTCTTAAAAATAATAGCAGAGTTGATGGCCAATTTGAAAAAGAAACATGCACCATACATTTATATATATAGGCTATATATATATATATATATATATATATATATATATATATATATATATATATATATATATATATATATATATATATATATATATATATATTATAACTATTATTGTTACTATTATTATTATTATCATTATTATTATTATTATTACAGCTTTTTAGATGGACAGTGTCTGTTACAATTTAACAGTGGCCTAATACTTTTGATCTATCACTATCACTCTAGTCTAGGCATGTCTGGCTGTCGTCATTTCCGGCCATTTTGGGAATGCTGGGGGTTGGATTCGTGTCAGGAAAAAAGCTGTAGCGGATGGCATTTGGACATGCGTTGAATCAGTTAGCTTACATTAGCAGCAATAATTAACATCTACTTGTTTGATATCCTGTATGTTTACTAAATTGCTGTTTACACTACACGCTTGCGTATGAATTGCAATAACGTAAGGGACATTTCACTTAACAGCCCGTCTGCAAGGAGATTCTGTTACAGGTAAGGCAACCCTTAGAATTTTCCACCTGCCTCATCCGTTATGGACTGTGTGTATTTCTCCCATATTGTTCAATGTTGTTTTTGTAGTGGCCGCTGACGAATACTACGACACTACTGACTCGATAGAGT
This sequence comes from Engraulis encrasicolus, assembly GCF_034702125.1. Taxonomy (NCBI): domain Eukaryota; kingdom Metazoa; phylum Chordata; class Actinopteri; order Clupeiformes; family Engraulidae; genus Engraulis; species Engraulis encrasicolus. The sequence goes on from NC_085863.1 coordinate 35,428,530, forward strand.
ACAATACTGCGGTGTATGTTGCTGTTGGTAGCTTAAGAAGGCCGCACAGTTTGGGGAACCGACATTTGAACATTGTATCCTGAGGCTGAAGTAAATGGTTAGCAAGTTAGCGATGCCTGACGTTAGCCGCATCTGAATCTGGCCCTGCAACCAGGAATCGCCAACTATCTCAATCCACGTATGTATTGTCCCTGAATTATGCTAACGCAGACATGTTCCCTTGGATTTACTGCTACTGTTGGCGTTGAGTTAGTCGCCCTGCATCACACTAATAAGTGCTCCGTCTGTTGTTATTTTCTTTCGAGTGTCAAAGTGGAAAGTAAACGTCAGAATGCAGCAGGATAGCTAGAGTCCGATTGCTTGGTACTTCGCACCTGTGATGCTGATGCACCTGTCGGAGGAGGCGAAAGGTGCGCGGCGATGGTCTGGAAGAAAATCGCATGCTAGCTCGTTGATAACGTTCCAGTTTATTTCAAAATTTACTAGTTCACTACTAAATTCCATCTACGTTCTCGTCCCTGTTGAATGGTTTCGTTGCATCCAACTTAATTAATACGCTAGTCATTGGAATAACCAAAAATTGCAGCTCTTCTGGATGCAAGTTTGGCTATTAACAACTTCAACATTACCCTGGTTATTCCCAGCCAGTGTCTATGATCTAACGAAGAACACAAACACTGTCTCGGTTGCTTGCATTTCAGGATTTTGTCTAACTTTCTGTAGATTCTGTCTTGCCAACGCCTGTGTGGAAGTTCTGCCATATGGCTTTCATTTTGCTCCAAAGCAGGCCTGCCAACTCAGTCACGTATTTGTTAGTCGATAGGGTAATAAGTAAAGGCATGCCAGGGTGATCTTTTGTCTTGTTAAAGAGCATGGATTCCGGCTTGGAAAAAAACTATTGTACTGGTCAAAAGATGCTATTTAACGGAGTCATTGTATTCACAGCTTTAGCCTACAATGCCTTTCAGTCAACTTAGATCCAGAGACTATTTGGCTTTGTAGGTAAGCCCCTTGTCACGCATTCTTATTTGATCATTTGTGTTAAGTATGTTGTTGCAAAGCTTTAATCATCTGAAGAAATGTCTTGGAGGTTATATTATACTTCTTTGTGCGTTGCACCTGTTGGGACCTCCATGTAATGAGCTGTCTGTCATCAGCATCTGATAAAGTGAAATAGCTCTAGGCTTGTGGTGAATGCTCATCATGGCCATTCAAACCTCAACGGTGCAGGCTAGGCTATGTGTTCGTATGCACATATGCTATATCATTGAAACACCCTTTGGTGTCAGTATCAAGGTTTTCATTTTGTTAGGCACTGTTTGTTATCTTGAAGTGTTCATTTCAGTTTTTGATGTTATTTGAAGGCGGATAATAGTGACGTTTGGTTTCTCTTCCTGGCGACATGGCCTCAGTCAATACGTCAGCGGCAATAGCTCAATGAAACTGGTGCTGTTTTGTTTTTACAGACATTAATTCTTCCTATAGACAGGTGTTGTTAGGAGCGAGGGCGGTGTCCATGGTGTGCAATGGTATCCTCTCAACTGTGTGTATAGCAGAGTCAAGAATGCACTCCACTTTTCTATCAATTGCTGTGTGCCACAGGCAGCCTAGATTCCCCACAAGATAGCATTTTACTGCCTCTTTCTTTGTTGACAAAGTTCAGCAGCATTTGGCGGGGCTGGGAGTGGGGGCGAATTAGGCCAAGCTTTGCCCTCTTTTAATAGAAAATAGCCGCCTACTCTGTTGTTTTTTCTAGGAAAAAACAACACTCTTATAACCCCTTCACAATAGAGGTTATTCTGAATTTGCTAAACAGCTGTCACTCCAGGTCATTAACCCTTTCATGCAGAGCTACTTACCGTATAAAATGGTGATGTAGTCTGTTGGCCTACTCTGTAACATTACATTTGTCATAGCAATGATGTTATGATTTAGTTGAGCTTTTTCAGCAAGCTGTTTATTGGGTCGTGGGCGATTCCATCTGCACCAGCAGGTGTTCTACAGTAGTAAAAAAACTCATAAGAGCTTATTTTGTAAGAAGGATGTCTGTGCTTCAGCCTCTGTGGTGCTCACAGCTGAGGACAGCAGAATCATGACAGACTGGACTACTTCTCAACTACTAGACCCAGGGATGACCAGAGCATTCTGTATACTTTTTAGAGATTTTATTTTATTTTGGTGCTCAAAGTCATTGCTGTTTTGACACGCCTGGATCTTCCTCATAATCCTCATTGTGTGTGTGATCTGCCAATGGCTGTTCATGTACCGGTATGTAAATGTGTGCCATATGTTTATTATGTTGTGCAATAATGTGTGTAATGTCTTGTGTATCATGTATTTAACTATGCTACTAGTAGACACCTTCATTTCCTCTGGATAAGTAAATGTCACTCTGCTCTAGTCTGAGTGGCGACACTCATCATTTCCGTGTCTTCTTCCCCACCGCAGCCTACCTGCAGCATGGCCGATAGCATCATGAGCAGGGCTGCTACTATGGAGATTCCCATTAACAGCAATGGGGACTCCAGAGCTCTCCCGGAGGATGACGGCCTGGAACAGGTGAGTCTTGCAGGGAGCCACTCGCCTCCCTGTCTGTTGGCTTTACCAACCTGGAGGAGGCTGTGCTGGTTTTAAAAACTTGAGCACCTATTTTTTTGTTTTGTTATTTTTTCGGTTATTTTTAGTGTTTCTAACTTTTTGTGAGCAGACGCACCGAGCAATTCACGGCTCGAAGTCTAGGCACAGACGCCGCCCTTTTTGCTTTTCCTACACTGGAATATAGCATGGAAAGCTTGGAAACCTAGCTGGAAAGCCAGCCTGGAATATACCGGTAGGTTAACTTATCGCGTAGACACACTCCTTATCACATTAAGTGCTGTGGCTCCCAAGGTTAGTTAGCCGCTTCGGTTGCACAATGTGGTACTGATATGTGGCTTAATGTCAGACTGTGCCTGCCTTGCACACATCACGTGGGCTTTTTGCCTCACCATGGCTCAATGTGTTAGTGGCTGACTGCATTAAGAACGGTCCCCTTCAGCTGAAGTGTCAATATGTTTTAGCATGTGGACTTGGAAGGTGGGGCTAGCGTAGGTCAGTTAAATATCCACAGATTTTCCACACTTTGTAGCTCCAAAAAAGTGCTGTAGCGCTGTTGACCCGAGATAGAACAGGTTAAAGATTGCTGAAACGGCGGCAATAAAAGGCTGGGACCGGTTGACTGAGTGTGTTAGCTTTGTAAATAAACTGAAGAGGTGAGCTGGCTTCAAGACGAGGCACACCTGGGTAGCGTCACAAAGACCAACCCGGCCAGATCCGGGATGTAGTTGCAAGGCAAACAGAAGGGTGTTTGCCAGGCCTGAAGATGCCATTGTTACGTAGCCTTAAGCTTAGGTGATGTTGGTACGTGGAAATAAAAATCTTGAGGGTTTGCCAACTACGCCTACTGGTCTTTCGGGTGGTTTTTTTTCCTTTCAATGATGACTTGCAGACTTGCAACGTCCTGAGTTGTAGACTCTGTCAGTCAATTAACGTAAACCCATAGGACTTGACTTAGTCCTATTTAAGATATTTGCAGGGCATGCAGTTTTCGGCCTGAATTCGAAAATGTGGGTACCACATTTTCTCATGCATCAGTGTTAAACAATCTGGTCTCAGGAGGATGGATAATTTGGTCGCTGCAGTCTGACCATTTTTCTATTCATATGGGCACCATGCTGATGCACTTTAGACCTAGGCCCATGTAGATGAATTAGATTGGGAGCATGGCGCTTGCCTATAGACGTCACGAGTGCTGAGGTTCAGACAGATGTCTCTTTGTTAGATCAGCATGCTGGGTAGTCAGACCAGTAGTCTGTTAAAAGTCTTTTACTGAGGCCTCTCAAGCTCAGGTAGATATCATTGAATATAATGGGGTGGAGGGTTCACCAAAATCCTCTTTTGTTTCTCCCATTAAATCACGTTGCTTTGAGGTAATCTATGGCACCAGCTGTTGATATGTCAGGCAGCATAACAACTTGAGTTAATTTATTCTGGTATGGTTATGAAGGTAGCTGTTCCACTGTCCATTACTATGTAGGTGTACCTAGTTTGTGACTGTCACTTACTATGTTTTCAGACGTACGCCTTGGAGAGCATTGTGTGCATTTTAGTGCACCTGACTAGCTAGCTTACAAGTAATTGACTGACGTTCAAGTGAATAATTTATCTTTTGGCAACCAATTAGAACCTCAAAACAGTACCAATGACATTTAGCAGCAATGTAGCGCAAGATAATATCATTTTGGCATTTGAATTTTTTTCTTGTTCAAGCTTTTTTTTTTCTCCATCATTGCATATGTTCCATCATTTTTTTGCATTCTGTTGTGTGCATTGTGATTTATGATTTGTCTTTTCTTTCTTTTTGTCTTTTTTTGTCTTGTTTTCACATTTCCCACAATCATACAGGCCGCAAAATCTCAGTGGAGCTTAGCTGAGAAGGTAGGGAGTTCCGGAGAGACAAGGGTGAGAAAGGGGTGATGGGATGGGGTACCATATCTTTGTGTGTGTGTGTTTGTATCTGGTCTTGGTGTGTGGTCTTTGTCGTATGCTTTAGGAAACTCCTCTGCTCTGTCCTGTATCTCTAACCCAGTGGCCTTGGTGGTATTGGTGTCTAACCCCTAACAAAAGTGACTGACTCACTCCTTTTTTCTGTAGTACCTCCCTACTAACGTCTGTTTTTATATCAAGTTTTGGTTGACAGGCACTAGACTGAGACTAACATGCTGTGTTTCATTCTCCACTGTGATTTTGAGACTTTACTTTTTGCTTCTTTCCTTCTAAAGCAGATTATGTTCATGCATTTACATACTACGTGGACGTTTGTGTATCTGTGTGCGTCTTTCATTGTAATGTTTACGCAAGAGAGCTTGTGCAGCAGGGCCTACGGCCAATGGTAACATGACGGCAGATGTTCATAGGATCAACTTCAGAAGAGTGATTTGTCTGGTTTCCCTAGGTCTCGCTCGAAATGCACTACGCTTTGTTTACATACTTCTGGGGGAAGAGTGGAGGAAATAGCTGCCGTCTTGCCCCGCTTTGCCCACAGGCGGGTTTGGCCGGCCCTGTGTCTGTATCACAGTACAGTACAGTACAGCCAGACTAATCTGATCCAGTGGGTTCCTGTGCAGGGCCACGGCCATTTGTTTTGGAACATTTTGTGCCAGGGCTAAAATGCAGCCTGCAGATAAGACTTGTGTTTTAATTGCACTAAGCTGGTGTTGTGTAGTATTGTCATTAAGCTGAGCACGGTTTTAGATGTTTTATACATACTGGACTGCAAACCTGTTAAAAATAGGATGTGGCTATTGCTGTTAGAGTTGCAGATAGCACAGAGATGCATACAACACCATACCTCAAAAAAGGTGGTAATCCCAACACAGACAAATAAGTGCAGATGAAATGAGAGCCTCCATGATGTGAATCTTTGAAAAGATTTTGCATGGAACAACGATGATGTTTTATTTCCTTCTCATTTTGGCGAGATAATATGCAGTGGCGAGAAAGTTGAAGAGTGCAGGAAAGGCCTCTGATCTTATCACCTTCTCTATTTACAGACCTACAGTATCTTCCACTTTGGCAGACAGTCTTAGTTACAGACTCTGCATCTAATACTGTCCATTCTCACTAGTTTATTGTGTGCGTGTCTGTGTGTACATGTGTACAGGACCTGCAGCAGGTGATGGTCTCGGGGCCCAACCTGAATGAGACGAGCATTGTATCTGGTGGCTACGGGGGTACGGCCGAGGGCATCATCCCCACCAGCTCCATCAAAGGTAGGATCCTCTAGTTCCAACACGGCCTCCTCGACAATCTGCCTACCGTGTCCTCTCTGTACATGTCTCCACACAATCACTGTATAATCAGAATGTCTGTACATTTCTCTATACAGTCACTGTATAATCAGAATGTTTGTGGAAAAAAAAACATTCTTCCAGACCATGATATCCAAAACCTTGGATATCTTTGATAATATGTTACGGCCTTGACCATGACCCAAACGGCTAAGGCTCCATACTGTTACGTTGGTGACATGGTATTTCCCATCCCAATGAGCACCTTCAGTTCTGGTTTAGGAGTGAAATCGTTTCCAAGCTCGAAGAAGCGGTCTAATTGTGTATAGCTAAACTCGAGTCACTACAATTTTCTCGGCTCCTTTCCAGACATGGCATGAAGCTGGGTGGCGTAGGAGCAGGAAAGCTGTCTTACTGTAGCCTAAAAATAACTTGACGCTCTTTGTGAGTTTTCCCACACGTCTCTCTCAGTAAAGTTTTCTAGATATCTATTTAAAAAGGCCTTCAGCTGGTACACATTCACTCTGTCAGGCTGTTCTCTATCTGCGCCATAATCCTCTTCTCCACACACGGCACACAGACCAGCGTCTTTGTTAACCCGATGAGAATGTTGTCTGGTGAAGCACTTTGTTGTGTCTGTGGTGGTTGCATTTTTTTGTCAGGGAAGACCCTTGGAATGTTTAAAAAAAAAAAAGTAAGACTCTTTTGGGCACATTTACACCAGTCCATCTTTGCATCCTCTCACTTGCTTTTCTCATGGACTGTCCCGCACTCTCACCTTATCTTCTTATCTGAGCTTTTCACGTTTCTTTCTTTGTTATTCTTTTTCTGATTCTCTCTCTCTCTCTCTCTCTCTCTCTCTCTCTCTCTCTCTCTCTCTCTCTCTCTCTCCCTCCCCTTCCTCGTCTGCTGACTTGGAGGATGTTTATGGGGAGATTTGCATAATTTCATGCCTGGGTGGTTTCAGTGCCATTTTCTGCCACCCCATTTTCCCACGTTTTGTTTTCTTTTCCCCCCCCCTCCTCCCCTGTTCACTACCGAGGGGAATGCTGGAGATGGGTGGGGAGGGAGTGGGATTATAGTGTGTGTACACAGTGTCTTCCTGCATGAGGCCAGTTGAATGGGTCTTGGTGCGTGCAGCATTCGCCATAGCCACTGCTGTCAGTGCTTCACTTGTGCCAGTGCTGCTGTAACACATACTGTGATGCTGTGGTAAAGGTACAGTGCCTCTCAAACAAAGTTTTGTTGAGGAAGATGCTGCTTCGTTAACTCGGGGTGGCAGGGTTCCCACTGGTGCTTGAATTCCTTGAAAATGCTTGAATTTCAATTATGTGTTTTCAAGGTTGTGAAAATGCTTGAATTTTTGTTGAAGTGCTTGAAAATGCTTGAAATTTGTGTCAAGTTAAACTCAGTACGCCAAATGATGGAAATAAATTGTTCAGGTACATCAAAAATCTGAGGGAGTGAGATGTCAGATGGGATTTGCCATTTGACACCCTAAAATTGATTAGAATGCAGGAAATTGCATCTTAAAAACACAACATTTTCTGGTGGAGGACCCCCACACCCCTTTCCCGCAACCTTTTAAAGGGGCTGGAAAACTTAAAATTTGGTTCTTGAAAGTGCTTGAAAAGTGCTTGAATTTGTTCATGAAAAAGGTGTGGGAACCCTGGGGTGGCCACGAGGTCTTAAAGGGACACTGTGCAGGAAATGGTCAAAAAAGGTACTGCAACTATGCTGCTCATTGAAACTGTGTTGCCTATTGCCAAATTTGATCTTTACATGAAAGTTTAGAAAGTATTAAACAAATATTTTCTAGTATGGTCCAAGTTCAGTCATTTTTGCAGCTAAAAATGGCTATTTTTGGAAGTTCAAAATGGCGGACCATGGAGAAGATCCCCCTTTTCATGTATGAAAAGTGCAATTTTTCCAGTCATAATGAATACTTAAAATGTGATGCTGGTGGTAAGTATTCATGAAAAAGGTAACATTAGTGAATGGGCAGCATGACTTCTGGAAATAAACAACTAAAAATCTCACACAGTGTCCCTTTAAAGGGTCTTTTGATTTTAGAAAAGTACTTAGAAAATACTTTTTAGTTTTAAATACGATTTTCTTATTAGGTAATTAAAGTCTTAATTTCCCTGAAATTATATTTGTTTTGTTGTCTTATCTATTAGCCTATTTTTCCATATTCTTTTACATAAAATTAGATAAGGACGTGTTATACAGCTATTCACTATGGCCTCTTGTCTTCCATCTGCTAGCCCTACTTGTACTTGTGTGTAACAAGATCGCACAGACGGATTGATGTGCAGGAGAGAACCTGACTGTTGTGAAGTCCTGCATGCCCGTTCTAATATCTCCCCCGCCCCCCTCCTCAGGCCCGGCCGTCCGCTTCAATGCTGACTTTCCGCCCAGGCGCATTCCAGCCCCAGGACAAGGTGGCCTCTGTGTTTCTGTGTCGCCCTGCTCGCCTCTTTTTAGCACGCTTCCTCACCTCCCAACCCCCCTGGCGGCTCTGGCATTGTTGCGTGGGGCCTTGTGAGAGCTCCGGGGATGATGGCTTTGGGGATGGGTGTCTCTGCACGGGTGCCGGTGCTGGTGGTGGTGGTGGTGGTAGTGGTGGTGGTAGTGGTAGTGGTGGTGGTGGTAGTGGTGGTGGTAGTGGTAGTGGCCTGCTGACGTCTCTTCATTGCATAACTTTTGAGTCACTTTCTTTGTGCGGTTTAACAGTGGGTGGCGCTCAGCGTCTTCAGCACGTTTTCTCCTTGGATGAATGGATGAATTTTTCTCCTTGGATGAATGGATGAATTTTGCTTTAAATACCTTCATGGTTGATGCTTGGATCTGCAAACATTTTGAACACATTATACATGTACATACGGTAAGATAAAGCCCCTCTCCTACCACCACTCTGAACCCCCAGCCAATCCCACCCTACGTGGACGTGTAGGATGATGGTAGACACACAGTGCTTTCTTATCTTGCCCACATGTTTGCAGACCTAAGCAGCAGCTCTGTATGTATATGAAGCAAATTTGCTCAACGTTTCACCCCCACCACCACCCCTTTTTCACACAAGGTGACACACAAACATCTAATGTGATATTTCTGTTGAAAGGAAGGAAATGCAAAAGCACCTGGTCTTGTGCTTGGTTTCAGAAAATAATACTCGAACACTTCTCTGTCTTTCCTGCGCTGGCATACTTTGAGACTCTTGGGTCACCACCTGTTGCTATGGTGTTGCTAGTACTGTGGTACTGGTACGATTTTTCTTGGTGGCAATATGGATGGTTTCACCAGTTTGTAGATGTGGAGTGGAAATCAAGACTATTTTAGAGGGGCGTTATACAATATTCAAGTCAATCGATAAGATGGTTATTATTTATTTCTAACTAACTAGACATATGTTGTTTCTCTCTGTACAGTGTCCTTGAGTGTTTTGAAAGGCGCTTTTAAGTAAAATGCATTATTATTATTATATTACAAGGCGAAGGAACGTTAAGCACTCTTGGGTTGCTAAGTCTGCTGTTCAGGCAGTGAAGGCTCACATGAGAACCAACCAAAAGTTGCCTAGTAGTGTGTGTGTGTGTGTGTGTGTGTGTGTGTGTGTGTGTGTGTGTGTGTGTGTGTGTGTGTGTGTGTGTGTGTGTGTGTGTGTGTGTGTGTGTGTGTGTGTGTGTGTGTGTGTGTGTGTGTGTGTCCATGTGAGAACTGTGTGATTTTCTGAAGTAATTGGAGTCGTAACATCTGTGTGTCTATCTGTAAGTTATCTGTGTTTTTCCATGTTCTCTTCATTACACCTGTCTAACTTGTCCCTTCACTCTTTCTGTCTTCTTCCCTGTCTCTACCCACTTTTTTCTTCCCTTTGTTCTCCCTTCACCGTTGCCCTCTGCTGGCACCTGTTTGCCTTCCTCTATCTGTCTTTGTTTGTCTTCCATCACAACTGCTGCTGTTTTCTGTGGACGTTTGGGACACAAAAACGTCTTAAACACATTGTTGTGATATCCCTCTAACCGTATTGACACTATTTCTTAACCCACTCATGCCCATCTGTCAATACTTAAAACAAATCCCTCAAACCCCTACAAACACTTGCTTGTTACCCCCTGCCCATCACCCCTTGAGCCTGCCCCCTCCTGCCCTCCAGACCTACGCATGAAGGCCAGGGGTGCTAACATTGTCCCGAGCCACTCTGCTGTCAGCCGAATAGCCAGCCAATCAGACGACATCTCAGGTATCCATCCCCCTTACAGGAAGCCCCAGGACAAGCCCTCTCCCTCATTCCACTCCACACCTGCATTCTCATGCGCTGCCTCTATCTGTCAATCATGCTCTGTTTCATAGTTGGTGATGATGGCTAATAATGAACACGTTTGTGATGGTGCGTGCAGAGGCAGTCTGTGTAGCGTGCATGCGCACTTCACCATTACATGCATTCTGGTTAGAATTTGCATTGTAATTTCGTAGTGTGCGTGCTGCGCAGGCTGCTGCTGCATTTGCCATTACATATGCTGCCTATATGTGGGCTCCTCTGCACTTGGTATCTTTTAGATTAATGGAACAGTCCAAAATGTATTCATACTAAACTGCTGTGTGTTCTTCTCTGATCTGAGACGAGTTCATGCATAGCTCTTTGTTTCTTTGTGTGTGTGTGCCTGCAATCAGTGTGGCGCGCAGCACTATTTCAGCATGGATGGTCACTTCTAACCTAAGCTGTATTTGATACTCAACGTCATGCTGAGCAAGATAAATGCAAGCAGCAGTGCTTAACACTGATTGCAGGCACGTACGAAAACCAGAAAGGTGTGTATGAACTTGTCTCAGATCGGAGAAGAACATAGTACAGTACGGAAACACAGTGGACTGTTCCTTGAATATAACCTTGTGTGGATTGTGTGTGAGTGAAGGGGGGTGTTTATTGGTTAAGGGTGTTTATAGTCTGTTTGTAGAGTGATGAGATGGCATGTTGCACTTAGTCTAATGTGCAGCTCCTGTCTATTAGGACCCAACATGCACCAAGGGGGCCCTGCAGAGGAGGCCACCCGAGGCGTTGCCGTGGAGAAGCTGGACTTCATGAGGAAGTGGGGCATGAACACCTATAAGGTACACTTCCGACTCCACAGCCAGTAAAGGCAAAGAAATGACAAGAGCACACACTGAACACCCGTAGTCGGAGAATTCCTACAAACTTAATTATGCAGTTGTATTGCTCACACTACGCTTGACTTGTCAGTAGCCGACAAAACAGCATTTTTTGAGATTCTGGCCATTCTTTTGGGACATGGTTTGTTAGCAAGATGTCCTAACAAGATGTCTAAATGTCATCCCAACGATTAAGCAACATCAACAGACACCTTACAACACATCAATAACTTTTGGGATGATATTTGGAGTATCTAAGACGCTTGATAAAAAACAAACTATGCCAGGATTGAGCTTTTTCAGGATCTCGGAAAGAGCGGAACAAAAAAATGCTGTATCGTTTGGGAACTGTACTGACAAGTAAAGCGTAGCATGAGAAATACAACTTAGTGTTGAAATTGGCAGGAATTATCCTGTAATTGTCAAGGTGCCAAGTGTGCCAAGTTAATGTGTGATGTAAGGCTCACATCATTTGTCTTACATGGGTTTGTCGCACAGAATTGTTACAGAACTTCTGTAGCATTTGCTAGTCATAATATGTCACACCCAGTTTTGCTTAAAATAAATCATGTTGTCTGAGCATGCTGGCTGTACTTTCCATTGTTACTGTATTTGATTTATAGTCAACTCTCACGCACATCCAAGTTAAAATGGGTGCAGGGTCATACCGTAGTCCCAAGTAAACGCACACAGAGGAGCTCCCTTTTAATTAGTGTTGCACCGATACCATTTTTTAGCCCCGATACCGATACCCGATACCCGACAGTGCAGTATCGGCCGATACCGATACCATACCGAATTACCGATACTATTCTGTTTGAAATTTATATATATGAAAAGTTATATAGGCTACTACTTGGATGTAACATCATTGCTATTATGGCTTTGTCAGGCTGCTGCCTACTCCAGTAGAACTTTTTATACCTTTTAAATACCTATGATATAAAATAACTAAGTTCAAGGCTGTGTTTAAGAGTCATACGAGCATATGTAAATGGTATCGGTGCCCTATTTGTTGGTATCGGCCGATACCGATACCACCATTTTAGTGCAGTATCGGGGCCCCGGCCGATACTGGTATCGGTATCGGTACAACACTACTTTTAATCTGTTTATTGTCCGTTCACTGGTCATGGAATTCCTGGAATATCATGGCATTTCAGTCAAGGCTTTTCAAGTCATCGAAAATCATGGAATTTGACCATTTTGCATGTGTAGTCAGGGGAAATCATGGAATTTTGTTGAGAGCAAATAGTGTAATAGCAAAACTAACAATCCCTCCATTTTCTTTTTTTAGTTTTTTGTGTTTTAGAGATGCTGAAAATAGCGAGTTGACTGATCCCCTAAAAAGGCCAATCAATTTTTCATTTTACAGGACGTCATGGAAATTCTGTTCTATGGTCAGAGAAAGTCATGGAAAACTCATGGAATTTTAACTCTTACTTTGAGTGCGAACCCTGTATTGTTGTGTGTTTTGGGCCTCCAATGGTAATGCAACCGCTGTCCAATCTCTCTGTGCAGTGCACAAAGCAGATGATCTCGGAGCGGTTCGGCCGCGGCTCTCGCACGGTGGACCTGGAGCTGGAGGCGCAGATCGAGGTGCTGCGCGACACCAAGCGCAAATACGAGAACGTGCTGCGGCTGGCACGGGCGCTCACCAACCACTTCTACAGCATGGTGCAGACGCAGCACGCCCTGGGGGACACCTTCGCAGACCTCAGCCAGAAGTCACCAGAACTACGGGTACCTATTATTTTATTCACCTATGTGTTTTTTTTTCTCTCTGTTTTTAAATCAAGGCATCAATTTACTGTTGAAGAGGAAATAAGAATCGAGACAGCATCCGAACTTTGTCACTGTTTTTAAAAAATATATGGCCGATACATTTGGATTTGACACTAGAACAATTTTTTTTTTGTCCACGGACAGGATGAATTTGGTTACAATGCTGAGACACAGAAGCTACTGTGCAAGAATGGAGAGACTCTGTTGGGCGCAATCAACTTTTTTGTGTCCAGCATCAACACTCTTGTGAACAAGACAATGGAAGACACTCTTTTGACCATAAAGAAGTATGAGGATGCCAGGTAAGCAAACCAAAACCAGAGAACAAGGTCAGAAGATCAAGGCTTGCAACCATCTTGCAGGTTCAAACTGAAAAAGAACTATACAAGTGAAACACATTACAATGTTGTGAAAACCATCTGGCAACTGTGAGGAGTTTTATCACCAATGTATAATATTCAGTTGTCACGCATCTATAATATTCATAATGTTTTAAGGTGAGATGATCAGAATTGGGTGTGTGAGTATGATCCTTACCGGGCAGATGTCTAGGAGCTGTGTTTCATGCGTGTGTGTATGGAGGTTGGAGTATGATGTATGGAGTAAGTATGACGGCCAGACCTTGAGAAGTTGTGTTTCATGTGTGGACTTGTACATGTGTGTATAGGTTGGAATATGATGCGTACCGGGCGGACCTTGAGGAACTCAACCTGGGCCCTCGTGATGCTGTTACCATGGCGAGGATCGATGTTGCACAGCAGCAGTACCAGGTGCAGAAGGACAAGTACGAGCGACTCCGCAGCGACGTCACCATCAAACTCAAGTTCCTGGAGGAGAACAAGGTATGTGGAATTGAGGTGATCTGCGCTAGTTCGCCACTCAGGGCTCAAACTCCGCCCATCCAATGCAAAGGAGTGTGCTTAAATTCAGTCTCCTAAGGGGGCATCATAGAGGTAGAAAATGACACTAGAGAGGACCCCGCCCCCCTTTTTACGGCAATCTGTAGCGGCCATTATCTGTAGATAGATCAGAGAAATGGAAATTAACGGAGAACGAGGCTCACCTCTGTCAAAAATGGCTTAATCATGTGAAAATGTCCATCAACACACTATACAAGGACAATAGTTGAAGTGTGTTGTTAACTATGTTCATAAAATATATTATTTGATTTTTAAATGTATTTTATCGACTCATATGATTTCAGTAGATATGTAGCCTGACATTTCAAATCTGGTCTTTGATTAAAGTGTTACTTTATATTTACACAGTTTTAGTTAATTTCTTGACAGGGGTGGGCGTGTTCTCCATTGACTTGCATTGCCTGAAAGTACCTACACTACCTACGGAAGTTGGGAAGCTCCAGCTGCCATTTCCCAGTGCTGTCGCAAATTGCTGTGTCCTCTCTAGTGTTATTTTCTACCTCTATGGGAGGCATTGTCCCCTCCTTCCTCTCTTTTTGTGGTGTTATCGCCATCTACAGCGCTATGGGAACTCCACTTATTCTCTTTCTCAAGACTCCGAAAGTCTCCTAACCGAAGGTCTCCTAAAGGGGCGTACACCCGACATCACATGTATACCGGAAAAGAACGAGCCTGACATATCTTTCTCTTCTACACAGTGTTTGATGATGTGTCTGAAACCACTGATTGCAGTTTGTGCACTGCAGAAGTTTTCCATCTCGTGTATATGTGTGTGTTGGCAATAAAGGAAAATTATGTTCCATGTGAACCTGGCGAGAAGGTAGTAAAAATTCTACGCAGATAACTTGAGTGGTGCGATTTGCCTTTAATAACATCTTCCACTGTGTCTCTGCAGGTGAAGGTGATGCACAAACAGCTGCTTCTCTTCCACAACGCCATCTCGGCCTACTTTGCCGGCAACCAGCAGCAGTTGGAACAGACCCTCCAGCAGTTCAACATCAAGCTCAAGCCGCCCGGAGAAGACAAACCCTCCTGGCTGGAGGAGCAGTGAGGGCGGGACACCCACCCAACCACAGTACCCGCCTACCCCTACTGGACCGACCGACTAACTGACCAACCAGTTGGGCATATATGGCCCAAAAACACCACCACCCCATACACACACTCATGCACTCTTTACCAAACTTTGACTTGGGACCAAGGCAACCCAGAGTGTTCATGTGCAAGGTTTTTGAAGGCACCCTGGGTTGTCGAACTATCCATCTTTCCTGATTTTTGCCTTCCCCCTCCACCCCCATCATCCTTTTTTGTTTTCTTACCAGTTGCTAATTAAAAAAAGCAAACAAAAAAACAACACTCCTTCAAATGTTCTTTTTATAAAGAATGACTGAAACCATTCGGAACAATCTCTATCCTGTTGTCTCCCCGTTTCCGTACCCAATTTCACTCACTACAAACATTCTCTTTCCTTATTGGTCCTCCCACCTAACCACCAAAGCCTGAATCCTAAAGAAAAATAATGGACTGATCTATCCACCATGAAGTGGATGCGTTTACTGCTTTCAGAAGTGTGTTTTGTTATTATTGATGTGATTTATGGAGAAAGATGATGAAGGAATTGTGATGTACTGATACTGAACACTGAAGTATGTTTCATCTGAGAAATATTTAAGAAGAATGGTGGTTGAACAGCACTGCTGGCAATACTTCATATTTGAAGCAGAAAGGTAGTTGCACGAGGTTGGGTTTCGTACTGTATGTTTACCAGTACTTGTGTTTTTACTGTTAAAATGCGACAGAACTGGAGCTGAAATGATTGTAGTGGTCCTTAATACGTGTTGTGAGATTGCGGCCTTCAGAGTTTTATATTCTCAAATCCACAGCTAAAGTGAAGTCTCAAGCTTGTCTCAATCTCAAGTCGGTATCTAATGCCTTTAAGTCGGTATCTTAAGGCCGCTGAAAGACCACTGCAGTTTCCCTTCATTGCAAACAAGACAGAGGAAGAGTTGTTTTGTCTATTGTAAGAAAGGAGACATGGAAAATCTATTTCCTGAGCCGGTTTCTGGCTTCCAGCATCCGTTAGTCTAGTGCCTCCCTCCCTTCCGTGTTTGAAGTGGAGAATCTTTTATTTATTACAATATCTCTGGTGTATCTGTCATTTCTGCAGAATTGATCATGACAGTTGTGTCTCCTGTTCTTCAGCTTCATAATAGTTGCTACAGTCACTGAGACACAATTTGAGTGTCTTTCTCTAATTGGCAGTTTCTGGCATAGGCTTGAAGTTTGTATATGTTAATTTTCCTTCGTGGAAAGGAAACTCGAAAGCACTAAAAAGGCCAGACATGGAGACATCCAAGAACTTCTATAAGAGGTGAATGCAAAGGCTTGAGCTGTGCTTGGAAACTTCAGACTTCAAACTCGGAAGGCTTCTAGATATTATTCTGTAGTGTGCCTGCCATGATTTTGTTCTTTGTAAGGATTTGTGTCTGCACAAACTCCCGTTGATCCTGATGTACTGTCCTGTCAGACCGGCCTGTTTTTCTTTTTGTCTGTAATAGATGACTCCAATCACCAGTGTGTGGAAGAATTGTTTGCCAAATCATTTTCAGCATGGAGAAATTGAGCTGTATTGTGAAGTGAAACACGCAGAACCTCACTTTTTTTGCCAGGATCATGAAAGGCTATGAATGCATGGTGTTGTTTAAACCCAGGCCCGTTTCAGATCCTGAAATTTGACTTTTTTATATATATACCTATACCTGCAGATTAAACAACTTGAAATATTTGTGCTAAGGTAACTGCAAAACAGTTTTTTTTCTCCACATTTTTGTTTTCTCCCAATACTTCTAGGTTGTATTTTGTATGTGTAGCTTTGAATAAGAACTATGAAGGAATGTTAGTGTAGAATTATGGAATAACCAACATGCGCGCACACACACAACAATGCATCTTGCTGCAGCACTTGCCAAGTCACATACCGTTTGACATTTTTTTTCTTTGACTGCAAAAGAATAGGCACAGAAACAGAAACTGTGCAAACATTTTTAACACTTTGAGCCTCATCAGAGCAACCGAATCAGTGAAATATCTGATTTTTAGAAGGGAGGTATTTGAACGTCATTATTACACTTGAAAAGAGCAGCACTGCTATAAGATCACGGTGCTGCCAAGAAGCAATACAAATTAAATGTCTTAAGCACCCCAGTTATTTATTAGCTTGTTTTCCACTCCTCTGCTCAGTGTTTGCATGCAAGTGTGTCATTATGAGCCTTCAGACTGTCCGTATTGCTCTTAGACATGTGGGGTATTCCAGGGAGGTGGTTCAGTAGCAAGCTAACCTGAGGGTAGTCGTAAATCAGCCAGTAAAAGAGCCTGGTGTCCTCCTTTTCTTAGCTAAAACCTACCTTCAGGCCATCTTATTAGCAGGTTTACCACTCTTAGTAGGTTAACTTAATCATGTTTATTGCTTGTTAACCATGTTCTTGGAATACCCCTCCCCCCAATGTCTGCAAACACATGAGAACAGGCTTGATCAATGTTGCACTCCTTGAACTTGCTGACTGTCTTCTGTCAACTAAAGATAAGACTGACCTTTTGTATTTGTGTTGCGCTTCTACTTTGACAGACGGGGGGGCAACTTAACTCACCACTGCAATCAATGAATTTAAATGCTGAATTGTTGGGGTGAAGCTATATTTAACATGACAAGTTTAACATTTTTACAGAATGCTTTTTTTCTTGTACATGTTGTGGCATGTGGAACCCAGATGAAGATGATGCAGAGCTGCAAATGTATATCCACATCGAATGTCACAGACATTATTTTAATGGTCTCAAACTGTAATTGAACTGAACCTTGATCTGTTTTCTGTTGTTGTCGTTAATGTTTTTTTTTTTTCCTCACTCAAACTCAAATCTTGCACCTCGTGTCTTTGTACAATCCAGAGTCCTGTGAAGTTTGAATGATTGTTTTCGTACATCAGTTTGTTTCATTTGAACCACTATAGTGAGGATGGAGACTTTCTGTAGTCTTACTGTATAGACCACAGCTGAATAATGAATTTCTAGGCAAATTATTGGATACAATCAAGTTGTCATCAACAGCTCTGATTTTGTAGTGTTTGATTGTACATATACCCTACATATGTAAGGATATTTAAGATGAGATGTGGACTGGATTTTCCTGTGATGATCGCCTTTGCTTCTCAGTTTGACCCAACCTCAGTTCGACCCAACCCACAAAAAGAAATTTAAAAGTAAATAAAAGCAGTCAATCGTTTTGTCTGAGCACTGTCTTACTCCTAATTCAATATATTTTGAGTAAAGAGACCCTGTTCTGTACGTTGAAGGGGAAGATGCGGAAACTGTGTGTTGCCATTACACAACATGGCCACAGGAGGGCCCTGCAGGTGGAAAACAGATGTGCATAGTAGAGGATGACATTTTTCAGGAATTCCTGTGGGTCCTGCTGGATTCCCGCGGGATGGGAGTCAAAATTTTAAAGATGAACGGGAGCGGGCAGGATTGGGAATGAAGATGAATGGGAGCTAGCAGGAGCGGGAATAAAAATGAACGTGAACGGGAATGCCGCTTATTTTTTCTGTAAAAAAACAAACCAAAAAAGCCTCGTTTTTTGACGAAACGGGATTGGGGTTGATTTTCAGTGGGAGTGGGCAGGATTGGGACACATTCTTTTCAGGAGTGGACGGGATGGGATTTGTTTCTTTTACTCTTGTCCGGGATGGGACGGGATGGGATTTTTTTTCTGGGACCGGGATGGGACGAGAGTGAAAATCCACTCCCGTGTCATGCTCTAGTGCATAGCTCTGGTGGAAAACAGCTCTGATGGCAGTCAGCAATGACATTTGTCAGATGATTATTCTATGTCAAAAGTGGCCTGAGACGGTTGATATTACTTAGACTATTGTTAATATAAAACATGTAGAATTAACTCAAGCCTTTGATTGTATTAAATGGTATACGTACATAAAATAAAAATTGTCATGAATGTTAAATAAATAACGGTGTAAAGCTTAGGTATTCCCATTGTTGTTCCTATCATGACAGGAGGCAAGGGCATACTGCAGCAAGCCATCTATGAACTGAGCATATGAGTCAGTGAGCTTGTATGGTGCAAAGAGGACAGGAGGACCAGGAAATGATGGGAGAAAGTATTTTGACTTGCACACACAGAGCCATGAACAGGGCATCTGTGGCCTAATAGGTCAGCATAGCCTAATGGATAGGAGGTTGATATTGAGCCAGTTTGAATCCCCAGAATAATGTGTGCTGTCTCCCTACACCTTCATGGCTGAATTGCCCTTGAACAAGTCACATTGTTCCACATTTCTCCAAGGACTGTAACCAAGTCAGTTTGGATGAAGGCTAAGTTGATGAAGGATGACCTAAGTATAATGTAATGCAATGTAATGTAATGTAATACACATTGCTCCTGGCTGGTGGATTTTTGGCCCGCTGACTTGGTCTGCCAAAAAAGACAACAGTGCCATCTGCAGGCTACAGGATGAATAGCTGTGCAATCAGGGGATGGTGACAAGAAATGAATTGAAAGCTACAACCAGGAAATAACAAAGAAAAAACAAAAGCAATCAGAGATGGCAGCCTGCTCCCTGGCCAATATTAGATGCACATACTGTAGAGCTCAGTGGGTGATGATATGTGTTTGATTCCCCCTAGGATGACCACAAACATTGCAGGTGGACACACAGACAGCCCAGACACCCCTACAGAATAGCAATGGCCAGACAGGGGGACAGAGAAAAATAGAGACAGTTTAAAGGTGATGCAGATATGTTGTTTAGTTGGGTTTTACACAGTGAGATGGGTGTACTGTACATTATACTGAAGCGTGATGTTACTCGTCAACTCTTTCACTGGGTTTTGTTGGTTGTGACTTTGCCCCCAGTGGCTCCTTCTAGGCAGCGGTGCCTTGAAGGCCCTAATCCTAGCCCCAACCCTAAACCAAACCCTAAAATGCAACTAATCCTAAACCTAATCCTAAACATGAAGCCTCACCCTTGTTTGGGTGGTGAGCCTGGCAAGCATGCTGTCTTAAAGTCACCATAGACGGCGAAGAAACCCAAAGCGCTGCTTTTGGCCTTTAGGGTCCTTGGCGTGAGCTGACACATTCACATGCTGCTCAGCCTGTTCAGTCATGTCCGGTGTTGAGGCTTTCAGATCCTTCGATCTCTCCTTTCGATTCTCCAGCTCAGTCACGTCTGACGCTGGGGCTTTGGGATCCTTTGCTCTCTTCTTTCTTCTCTTGAGAGGAGATGACTCAGGCACATACTGCTCCGGCTCCTCAGTCTCATCTGGTGTTTGGGCTTTACAATCCTTCGATCTCTTCTTTTTATTCTTGAGAGGAGCCGACTCAATCTCAGACGGCTCGCTCCCATCTGGCGTTGGGGATTCAGGATCCTTTGATTTCTTCTTTTGACTCTCAAGAGGAACTGAGCCATTCACATGCTGCTCGGCCTGCTGCTTTGCCATGTCTGGGTTTAGGTGTTCGGGATCCTTTTGGGGTCGCTTCTTTTTCTTTTTCAGAGGAGTATGTGAGTGAGCTGGTTCACTCCCAAGTTGTGAGTAAACTGGCTCAGTCACATACTGCTCGACCTGCTCAGTCTCCAGAGGAATTGACTCACGCAAATACCGCTCTGCCTGCTGGGTCACAACTGCCGTTGGGCCCTCGGGATCCTTCGATCTCTCCTTAGCAGCATATGAGTAAGATGGCTCACTCACATACTGCTCAGTCGGCTCAGTAGTCAGAGTAGCTGTCTCGCTCAAATAATGTGAGTAAGCTAACTCAGTCACATACTGCTCGGCTACTTGCTCAGTCAGATCTTGCGTTGGGGAGGCTTTGGGATGCTTCGATCCCTTCTTTTTTTTCTTGATAAGGGCCGACTCATTCAAATGCCGCTCGGCCTGTTCAGTGTCATCTGACGTTGAGACTTCAGGATCCTTCCATCTCTTCTTGTTTTTCTTCAATGGAGCTGCTGACTTAGCCACATGCTGTTCAGCCTGCTCCGCCACATGTGTCTGCCTCAGCTCCTCCACATGCTGGAACGCGGGCATCTCAAATGGCTTGCATGATTCCACCACCACCGGCTTGGGAGACCCTCTGACTGACTGTCTTTCCAGAGAGCTGTTGGGGCTGATGGAACCAGAGGGTCCATCTGTATCCTCAGGCCGCGAGGAGTACAAATCGCAACGGCAAAACCCCTGCTGGTTGGCTTCAATGCTCAGCACGCCCCTCTTTCCCATCCCTTGGCCGTGGTCCAAATAGGAACTGGACGAATGGCCATCTTGGTTCTCGTACTGACGAAAACTGAAAAGCATGACATTCCACCAATAACCCATTATATGCCCAAAGGCAGCCCTACATGTGCATAGGCAGACTGTTACAAGAGACTGATTTGTTATTATGGTTTTCTTGTTTCAATTTGTGAAAATGTTCCAAGACAAAATAGAAAAAAGAAAAAGAAAATCCATACTTACATATAATAATGTAGGCCTATATTATTCACTGCAGGCCCATCACTCTTGTCCGGATAAGACAAGAACAGAACAGAGAAACATTTATTGGCATGCAAACATATTTAGGGTGTGTTAGGCATAGGCTACCTACATCACAGTACAATCCATCCAATAGATGTCTAATTTGTAGTCCATGCGATGTAGATTATTTCTGCATAATGTGTTTGCATGGGTCATTTTTGGCAACAGTGTCTAAACATGGCAATAACAGTGTATAAAATGGCATTATATATTGAGAACTGTGCTGTCCTGAAATTATAGGCCTACTGCGACACTGCTATTCAGAATGTCTGGCCAGATGGTGTCGCACTTGCTACAAATGAGGCATAACATCACTATGGAAGATATTTTCCCCAAAGTATGGTATTCATCAAGAACAATTTAAGTGCCTTTTGGACTGCGTAACCAAAGCCCCATCTCACCTGTATTTGTCTCCGACGCTCGTTGTCCACACGTATTTGAAGTAGTAACCAGACGAGGAGGCCGAAGGTCAGGAAACACAGAACAGCTGGAAGTAAAGCAGATTCACCGCCAGTGGTGATAGTGATACAGTAACAGGTCGGTGGGGGTTGATAGGGTGGTGGAGGGCGGTCCACCGTGACCCGCTCCCTCATCTCTGTTGAGTTAAGCTAGATTTATGCTTCGCTCGCATAGAATCTGCGTCCGTCCGTTTTCTGTCTATGCGAGTCCACGCCCCCCTCTCAGAGGCTCTGCGCCCGTCGTCTAGCGCCTCGAAAAAATTCTAACTATCCGTCGGACGGACGCGGAGTACGCAGACAAAAAGGCACTATGATTGGTCGTCTCGCTACTTCCTTGTTCTGTTCTTGTGGCAGCGCAATGCCAGTAGTTTGCGAGAGCAGAGCTGTATTCTGTTAAAAACTTTATTAATGCCTTGTGTGTAAATGTGTGTAAATACACGAAGCTAAGCTAAGTAACAAACAATGCATCAGTTGAACACTCGTGGCACAATGCCTGCGGTTTTACTACCGTTCCTCCACCGAATGTAAACACACATCGGCAGAATCAACTGTCTTTACATGCTTGCATTTTCTGCTCGTGAAAACAGACTGGGTATGTCAAATAATGATACCACTGCATTGCCTTTGCAATTTGTGTGAAAATACCTAGCTAACCGGGATAGAAAGCAACATTGCTTAATAATGACCGCAGTGCTTACAATGTAGTGAAAGTAGCCTAATCGCGCAATTTCAAATGTGGCTGGCAACGAGACCTCGGACCTCGCAGAGCTCGCAGATGCATGAATACAAAATTGGTTCGTGGCCACTCCCACGCGACTTTTCACGCTCGCAGTTGCTGAAGTCTAATCTGACCCGAACACAAACCTTTAGGCCTACCGCTGGAGTTTTACGTCACAGTCGAAAGTGTTCCGAGGCGCGTAAAATCGCGCGTTTCTTGAGAGCTAAAAGCATGCTAACTGGATGAAAAAACACAATGCTAGTTATGGACAAAGTATTTTAACTTAATTTCTACATGGAACATGATTGCTGAGTTCCAATCAGATGCATTCCATCCACGCAGACGTTGGAGGGGAACCATCCTTATATCCTCAATTCATTTCTTTATTATCTGACACAATTGGTCCATATCAAAGTTAACAAAATAGAGTAAGAATAAAAAGTATTCAAATACATTAATCACAATAGCTGTTTTTTCTTCTTTTCTTTCTTTCTTTCTTTCTTTCTTTCTTTCTTTCTTTCTTTCTTTCTTTCTTTTTAGGGAACCTTGTCATAAAAGTAGGCTATTCAAGACAATTAGTCTATATCACGATAGCTGTTACAAGACACTGGTATAGCCCTTTATTTTCTCTTTTACATTTCTAAATTAATAATGAGAACAGTAAAGCTGTTATGACGTTATTTGCAGGCCCACATGCCTATTTGGTAGGCCAATGGACCGTTTCAGGGAAGAAAATATGAGAGAAAGAAATATTGGATGGCTTATAGGCCTAGGCCTCTATAACCATTTGTTTGACTTTCATTTTCATATAGCTGATAACTGTGCTGCACTTGTGTACAAAACGATGCCACACAGGATACTATCATCATGTGGTTGGTGTTCCATCCCCACACTGCCATTCTCTACAGGTCACCTGTCCACCTAAGCTCTTTTATTATTTTGCAGCCACATGCCATAATGCCCTCACTCACCGAACATTCAAATACACCTGTAAGAGGAGCCTGGAGGCATAATCAACCATGGACAAATGCCTGGCAGTCCTCAGTCTTCATGTAGTTTTGAGGAGTTTTAAGCATTGCTGTTTACCTGCTGTTTAACATTTGGCTTGTACTTTGTGTCAGCCTGTTTGAGGTGGGGATAGGCAGATATGGAGACCCCATTATCATCCCATTCCGTCGGTCCTCCCCCACCACCACCACCGCTACCCCCGCCACCACCCACACTGTCCATGGATGCTTTCTCCAGGTGCGTCCAGAGGCGAGCGCTGATGCGAAAGTTCAACTGGGACACCATCCCGTGTGAGAGGGTCCTGGGGCGGAGGAACCTGTGGACCATACAGGCCTCGCTGGACAACTTTGAGCTGGACACCGAGAGGATCAAAGAGCTCTTTGGCAACAAGGACAGCGGGCGGCCGAGGACGGGCACCACAGTAACCCAGGACAAGACGTGTGACTCAAGCTCATCTAAACATGGTGCCCAGAAGGTAAGTTACCGATATAACCATTCCCTTTTGGCTGCTACATATGGCATTGAATGTGCTCTGAGCTAAATATTTGATGAGGGGAAAGTAATGGTAGACACTTAGCGCAGGTGCTTTCAAGGCATCATGTTTGTTGTCATTTGAGAGCCGCCTTGCTGCATATTCTAAGGTGCAAAAGAGCAGAAACCGTTTGGGAAACCGTTTGGGAACCACTGGGTTATCCCCATGCCATGTTTCACAAGGTCCAAGACATAAGGCTGGCCTTGGAGATTGTGTTGCATGTTTTGATCTGATCTCTCTCCCTCAGGTGTCACTACTGAGCTCAAAGAAGAGTATGAATATTGCAATCTTGCTGAAACAGTTCAAAAGGTACGAGCGAGTCTGTTATTTTCACCACCTAAGCCACCCTTTTCCACCTTTTTCGGCAGGTAAAAGCTTGTGCTGACTTTTTCACCTAAAAATTCCTAAAGCCTTTTGGCTATGTCTCCAGGCCAATCCACAGGCTAGTTCGCGATATCAGGGAGGGCCATGCCACCAACTTCAAAAGTGGAACACTCAAAGAGCTGTGCAAACTGCTCCCAGACTCTGGAGAGGTAACCATGACAATGTATTATTCCATAACCTCACCCAAAGACATGAATGCCTTACCTGTCTTCCGCCATCTGCTGCCAGCATGCTAGTTAACTCTGTTAATCTTAATGTTGTTTCATGCCTAAAATCTGAAGGCAAAGAAGCTGGTGGCATTTGATGGGACCATTAGCCAGTTGACAGAGGCTGATCAGTTTATGGTGAGGCTGTTAAAACAACCAGGGTGAGTATTGGCATTTATATTGGCCGTTAAGGAACAAAATGCCTGTAGGCAAAAAAGCAATCACCCATTAGTCTCTTCCTTACTGTTCTTTGTCCATTTTTGTAGCTATGAGACAAGGCTCCAATGTTTAATACTGAAAGAGGAGTTTTTTCCTATCATGGATGACCTGAGAAGGTTGATAGCGGTCATGACAGCTGCAGCTAAAGGTATACACATAAAGGCCTACACCTCTCATGGTAACTTTTTTTTTCCTCAGCCTACATAAGGGTGTCATGTAGCCATCATGACAGTAGCATGACACTTGTCAGGAGGAACATTAAGGACACATTATTGATGTTTATGACCGTTGTCGTACTGTATTATTTGGAATGCCATGTCATGACACATTATGACAGCAGTCATAAACATTAGTCATGTGTAAATTATGTTTTGCCACGTTTCATCTTATGACTTTTACATGACACCCTCTTTAGATCATATCAAATAAAGTACCACATATCTTTCACATTTCATCAGAACATGCCAACACCTCAGCCACCTTCATAGTATTACACTGTCCATAGCCGTGAGTCTCGTCTACACAACATAACGTTGGTTGTCTTGTTTTGCAGAGTTATTGGAGTTGGACGACCTCCAATCCATAATTCGTTTAGTACTTAAAGTTGGGAACTATATGAATGAGGTAAGGGCACAGCACTACAACAATTCACGTACACACTCAGTAATATAACTGTAACAAAGTGTATCTACAGTTTCCAGGTGTTTGTGTTCGTAAATAGAATCCAAAGAAAATGTGGAAATCACTGCACACTGGCAGACTTGATTAGCAATATCACTTGAGTTTTAAAGTCTCAAGTTCATCTCTTATGATATGTGTCTTCTCAATAGAAGTCTATAAAGTAGACCTACTAGTAGAAGTTCTGGGACATAACATAATGCAGTTGTTACACCAGTTATTCCACTATACCTAATGAATACCTCATGGAGATTCTCACCTTTCTTTTACTTCTTACTTCTACTTCTACTTCTGTCACAACTCTGCTTCTGACCTTGCTTCTCAGGGTTGCAATACAGGCAGTGCCAGTGGCTTCAAAATGGCCTCCCTACTTCGACTGGTGGACACCAAGGCAAATAAGCCAGGGATGAACCTCATGCACTATGTGGCCATGGTAGGGACATCATGTGATCTGTGCACTTGTGGGAGGCGGTGGCTCAGGTGGTAGAGGAGCCTGTTCAGCAACCAGAAGGTTGTAGATTGGATCACTGCTCTTTCTGACTCCTTTGATGTGTCCTTGAGCAAGATACTTCACAGAAATTGCTCCTGGTGGCAGGGTGATGCGCTGTGTGTCAGCCACTGGTGTGTGAATGTGAATGGGTGAATGTGAGGCATACATTGTAAAGTGCTTTGAGTGCTTGAAAAGTGGGAAAGCACTATATAGATATAGGTAATTAATTTTCTAGGATTTCATATTGAATTCTCATGTGTATGAGGGTTTCTGTTTCTTATTGTTTGCTGTGATTGTAATCCACAGCAAGCCCAAGACATGGATCCATCCCTACTCAATTTTCCAAGACGCCTCAAGCACATCAAAGCAGCTGCAAGGTAATAATCACTAGGCCCTACATCAAAGTGTCAAACCCATGTGCAACTTGACTTTGATGTTAGGCTTAGATGTGTAGAAGTGTTGATATATTATATAATATAAGCTTCTAAATTTAGTGATGTGTTGACTTCTTTTGTTCAGCATCATTACTCATGAAGTCCACAGCGATTTTCAAAGGGAGGTTATCAGGGTTTCCAGTATTACAGAAGATTCTTCTAAATATGAGGACCTCAACAGCCAAATGGAGAATTTTCTAAAGGTATTTTAAAATGGTCAAAACATTGAGTCAAAGAGTCAATTGAAAGATTGTATTAGATAAGTAAAGAACTTCCTGAAAGAGGTGGGCAAAAAATGATGTGACAAACTTCACATGTAGAAAGTAATATCAACAGAAATGAAGAAACCTCAATCAGAAATCCAGAAGTTTACATAATTAATCCTTTCTGTTGGAGAAGATATCCATTGGACTTTGGTAAGCACAATTCATAAATACTGTGTATATAAATTGTGCTTACCAATTTGCTGTGGAGAGGATCTTTGTGATTACAAGGGGTGGTGGCTCATCGATTCGGTTGAGGAAGTTTGGGTGCAAGGTAATGTTTATACAGCTAGGCTTGTCTGATTGGAATGAAGGAAATAATGGGTCCACAGTGCTCACTTCCAGCCTTTTCCATCTGGCCTGTTTTAAATTGCTGCTGCTGCCTGTTTTTCAGGGAGGATATGCAAAGCTAATCATTTGCAAACAAACTTTTATCAGACTGACTGACTGACAAACTTTAACAAAGCTTCTTAAATTTGGCTTGTTTCTGATGCTCACCTGCTTTAATCAAAGGGTTTGATTTGATTGAGACTTGAGCCACTGAATGTGTCATTTTACTTTTTGAAGTTGTCAATAAATGTGTGGGAATGGAACGTATATACAGTATACAAGACTGATGGCTGATCCAGCATTGGTAGTGAAAAACAAATGCATGATATGTGGATGGAGACACCATGTCATGAACTAATGATGTAACTTGGTTGTTGCACAGAGGGCTGACCTGACAATAGCTGGTGTGAGACTCTCATGGAGAGAGTTCCAGGAGACCAAAGATTCCCTGGCGGAATACCTGTGTGAAGACCCCTTGTCTTTTAAACTGGAGGAGTGCTGTTCCATCTTCAAGTCCTTCGGGGAGAAATTCGACCAAGCTGTTTTAGTAAGTACTATTCACCTTCCCTACTTTCCTCACTCACTTTGTTCAAGCTGTTGAAACTGCACTCTTAAACAGCAATTTAAAACTGCTGAATAGAATACATCCACAATATGAAAATTAAACAACTGTTTCCTCAAACTTTTAAAGCAAGGTGCATTTGTTGAGAAACTCACAGATGTGATGTTTTAACACTTAATGACATACTGTTAAATACAAACATGAATGAATACTTTTTGGTTTGGTTTAGGCCTAGTGCTTAGGTAGTTGGTCTTTGGATCAGAGGGTGGCAGGTTCGAAACTCACCCTTACCAATAGAAAAAAGCATATCCCTAAACCTTCAACCATGGCTGAAGTACCTTTCTGCACGGCACTTAATCTCACATTGCAACCTATATGTAACGAATACCCTGTAATAACTGTAAGTCACTTTGCATGACAGTATCAACTAAATGTAATGTATTGAGATGTAATGTTGGCTTCATATGAATAATATTGTTATCCCAGGAGAACCAGAAGCGCAGGGAGGGGGACAGGAATCGTGAATATCAGGAGAGGCTGCGTGTGGGCTCCTTCGGCAGCCTGCCCAGCTCCCCCTCCTTCTCCAGATGCCACACGGTCTCTCACACCACAGACAGCGACATGGAGATAGCACTCGCCAGCCTGCTCAACGAGGACCGATTCGGACGTCGGAGAAGAAGTCAATCAATGTCAAACAGCAGCAGAGTGGCAGCATCTCTCAGGTAGCTTGGTATGAGCTGATGGACATAGCGGACAATCAGGGTCGCTGACAGCTTTCACTGGACCCAGGACAAAACCATCTGAAAGGGCCCCACTCTCACTGCATACAATGTAATGGGGTCCAATTCTGCCCCCCCCCCTCTTTTCCTGGGCCCGGGACAATTGACCCTGTTGGTGGTATGGGAATACAAGTGGTTTGAGATGGAGACCTCTCATTGTTTGTTCTCCATCAGTGGTGGAACAAGCTATATTGTACCAGCTGCTGTAAGACTATGGTCATCACTCTCAACCTTCAAGAAACTTGTTAAGACTTGTAAAGACTTCTGAAACAATTTCCCTTCATAGCATGTTAACCCTACTCAGCAGCTCTAACCTTGTTATGTTTCTGTGTTCTGTATTTTGTTAAACATTGTTTGTTGTTTATTATGTCAGTTGTGAATGTCTTTGGATAAAAGCATCTGCAAAATGTCATGTAATGTGATGTGCAGTAAAAGGACTCATGTTCTCTATGGAAAGAAAGATGAAATGTTTCACAACCTAGCATCTTTTCTGTATCATGTGATAATAACGGATGAAGTATGCATAAAGGGATATTTTGTGATAAATGCATTTGGAGCTGCCACACATTATATGTTGGGAATATGCACTCATAAGTACAAGGGATTTACATAGGGAACAGTGCCTCATACTTAAATATGTAGGCTAATGCAATATTGTCATTACATATATACTGGACATAATACAAACATCAGTCTTATCATGACCAAAAGTTATTAGAAAATCACTTGGCGATCAAAAATCTGATGTACAAACAATTCAGAAACACAGTAAACAACCAAGAAGCATAGAGTAGGGGACCAAGTGATGTCCATCTTTGGGTAAATAAATGTCAAAACCATGGCAACCCACTGCAAATGTGAGCAAAGTCCCTTGTCCAAAGTCCCTACATGAGTCTTTCCTCTTTTTGTCAAGAAGACAGTGCTTTGGCTTGGAAATGGTGGAGGTTGGATTTTGCTCCCCGTAACCTGGGAAATGGTATTTGTTTACGCCAATGATCTCACTTGGCTAGTGGCACAGTGAAATAATACCCTCTCCAATGCAGCAGCTTCAGACAGACTCTTCTTTCATGCAAGCCTGGAGGACAGGGGCTTTAGAGGTCAATGGTGTTTAGACAGAACACATTACATCTCACCTAAATCCACTGGCAGGAGATCTGTGTTAATGTCTGAATTAATTTGAAAAATATGCTCGCAGGCACTGGGGAAAATCATATCTAGAAGCTTATCATCATGGGGTTGCCTTGCTTCTTACTTTGTTATAGGTTTTATACCTAACTAAAACTTTATGAAAAACTTAACTGAACTTAAACTTAGCAGAAGAAGAAAAAGAGAAAAAAAAACTCCACACAAAGCTGCAAGGGGGTGTCATCCACACAGTCACATGCATGGTACCTCAAAGAATCCTTTGAAAACATTCCAGAGAGAGAGAGAGAGAGAGAGAGAGAGAGAGAGAGAGAGAGAGAGAGAGAGAGAGAGAGAGAGAGAGAAGTGCGTGTGGGACTTGGACCTATCAAAGACGTTGTTCTATGGCCAAGTGTTGGAAAAGGGACACCAGACTCGAAGCCGAGGACGAGGTGCAGGTTGGCCATTTGCATCGCGGTAAGATCATTTTGCGCATGTTTAACATGTTAAACTGACTGTTTAGCCTCTAGGCCTAAAACGCTACGTGATATTTTAACATGTGAAATTTGGACAGCAGGAAATATTACTAGGAAGTTATTAATTTGTACATTTGTAGAAATGACGACTACTTTTAGAAGCTCCTAAAATGTTAATCGCCTTAACAATGGCATAGGTTTTACAGATGAAATGCTAAAATTCCAGTGCTATATGAAGGCAAGAAACTTGAGTTTCGAATTGATGCACTGCGACATGCGAATAATTAATTGATCAAGTCACATTAGCCCAATGGACTCGAATGAATATCTTTTGGACTGTTTTACTTTTATCGACTCGGCAGACCTAGGTCTAGCCATTTTTCTTTGGTTGACAGTGATGTGAAGAAAAGTAGCCTACATATTAGAAATTAACTTCTTGTTATGTTTACTGTACAGACATCTGCCTCTTGCCGTCAGTGTAATCCACCACTAGGTGGATCTCTCTGAGTACTTATACCGGGTAAGATGCTCGTGTGAGATGAGTTCAGTAACTCGACCCGAAGTTTCTGAGCTGTTTGAGTCCCCACGCATTTTGGCGCGTGAGTTGATTTTGTGGCCAATGTGGTGTTTGTCAGTGCAAAAAAGAGCCACTTTTATGGAAGCTCGTGTTAATGTCGTAGACGAGCAATAAACCTAACCTGCACAGGGCCTACACTACAGGGAGTCTCTTACAAGGAGATCAGTAGAAAACTCTTCACCGCTCTGTGTCTCCAGGTTAACAGGATGCGGGAGATGTTTGGATACCCTATTTGGAGGGCCTGTTGCTGACTGCAGTGTTGATGTTTCTTATTCAGTGAATGCAAGACCTTTACAAAGACTGCTGAGAAAGCACTCAATATGGCAAGGTAAGTGCTACACATTTCCTATGTCCAAATGATTCTACACATTTCCTATAGTAGGCTATACTGAAAAGCTTTTCTTTTTTCTTTTTACGCAGTAAAAATACAGTGTTAATTCAACATTTAAGCTTTACCATAATCCAGATGTTAAAACATCTACCAAAGTGTTGAATTTACACTGTATTTTATTATTATTATTATTATTATTATTATTATTATTATTATTATTATTTTTACTGTGTAGGCCTACATGTGATTATTAATTTGGTTATTAACCTCATTTTGACCATTCCTTAATAATAATGTATTGCATATGGCTGTGCTTGGTAGGCCTAGGCCTGTAGATCTCAACTCAACTTGTGCATTTAATGTTACAAGGGGAGCGCAGCACACCTACTAAAGAGAGGATGAGTGGAAACAGGATGTTTTTTGAATGATTTGTGGTGACAGCTGCATTGCCACTCATAAGCCTATCCAGTAGGCTACAAAATGATTTTTAAGGAAATTATTATTTTGTGAACACCCAATATTTTGGTGATTCCTGAATTTAATAAACCTTTCAACCACCATGTGGGCACTTTGTAATCATCCAATAGACTTTGGCTTATGCAAAGGCATTGTGCTGCTGGTACTTCCTGTACAAATTAAAATGAAATGTCGATGTCACAGATGGCACTGTGTGTGTTTTGAAATAGAATGGGGTGACAGATGTGAGATAGGCAAGCTTTGTGTTTTATAAACTTACATTATATCCCCTCCTAACTTTTCGTTGGGATTTTCCCCACACATTCTGTAGTCGAAAGGTGACCTAATTCCCATTGCTCTTGCAGTACAAAAGTCTTTTTAAAGTGATACTATGCCACTTTTGGCTTGAGGCTTCCCCTATGGACTATGAGCATATCGCTGCTAAATGTTTCGAGCCAAGACATGTCGTTGTATGTTGTATGGGGTTACTGGAAATGGATATGTCTTAACAGTGACTATAGTTACCCAGTCGAAAGATTAGCTTATTCAATTATTAAATCATAACTAGGTGGCATTCCCGCAAAAAAAAATCCAAATTATAATTATTATAAAGGGAAAATGTAACAGTCACTGTGATGTTCAACAAACAACATAGTTTTGATCGGCAGTTGGAACAAACTTTCCAAATAAAGTTCATATTTGTCTCGATGAAAAGTGAAAAATAGATCATCGTCATCACTGGCAGTAGTCACGTTGTAACAGCTGTGGATGGCAGTGGATGTTGTTGTTTGCTGGCTGCATTTAATTAGTGGTGGTGGGGGGTTGAATGAGGCTGAGGGTGATTAGCGATGGGAATGGGATAGGGTGAGATGAAGATGAGGGTGGGGGATGGATCATGAGTGGTGGTGTTGGGATGTTGAGGATGACTATAGGGCTGTGGTTGGTGCCGGGGATGATATCGTTGCTGTCAGGCAGAAACCTTGTATCTCCTCGTTTAACTTATTAATTAATAAATCACCATTTCCTAAATAAATAATCATTTCAACATTTAAGTTGGTTATTAAGTAATTTATCATACACATATACTCATGGAGACTGACCATTAGTACTGATTTATACTTTATAAAGAATGAAGAATGAATATAAAGTAATTTAATAAAATAGTGGAGAGGGGCACTGTGGCGTAGCGCTCTAAGCCCCCCACATTTTGGCATGCATGCCCTTGGGGACCCAGGTTTAAGTCCGACCTGGGTCATGTCCCAAACCTACCCCCATCTCTCTGTCCCACTGATATCCTGTCAATCTCTACTGTCCTATCATCATCAATAAAGGCAAAAAGCCCATAAAAATATATTAAAATAGTAGCAGAGATATGAGGTTTCTGCTGGACTAATAGGATGATATGAGTGTGTGTGTGCTGCCATCTGGGTTATCCTGCTGCTGCTGCTGCTACTGCACTGGATGGATAGATGGATGGAGGGAGTCGCCATGGCAACAGCATTCTCCCACTGTCGAATCCGAGGCCAGCTCGCAAGTGGCGGCAACAGCGGCCGTCTCATCTGGGGCTCCTCCCACATCTTCTTCCCTCCCTCAATGACGTGGGCATCTCGTCGCTATACCCCCCCCCCCCCCAACCCCTTTCCACCCATACCCATACCCACACCCACACCCACACCCACCACCCTGTCTCCTCCTCCTACCAAACGCTCCGTTGGTGCACCCCCCCCCCCCCCAATCCCTGCCAGCCAAACCAACCTCCACACCCACCATCCTCTATCCTCCTCCAGCCTCCAATGCTCCCTCGGTGCCCCCTGCCAGCCAACCCACCCAACCTCCACACCCACCATCCTCTATCCTCCTCCAGCCAAACGCTTTCCCCTCTCCCCTGCTGCCTCTGTGGAGCCAGAGGGTGGGTGGTGGGTCTTCTCTTCTCTTCTCTTCTCATGTCGTGTCTCAGCGTTTGTGTTACATCATCCCCATGCTTGTGTATGGGTTGTCATGTTAGGGAGTCGGTTAGCTGGGTGGGATGGAGCTGAAGAAAAGGAGACCTTGGATTCCTCTGAGGGGGTGGAGTCTAAAGTGTCTTGGAAGTGATGAGGTCACAGTACTTCCGATGACCTCACTACATGCTCATGAATGCAGGCGGATTATTATTTAACACACACGTACACATTATTTAGCACCAGTGCTTAATTTGAGGGGGAGCAAGGGGGAGCTAGCTCCGGAACCTCAGACGAGAGCTCCGGAACCTTAGATGGAACCTCAGGGAAAGACATCATAGACACCCCCTCGGGGGGGGAGCCACCCATCCTCTGCGCTCCTGGACCTCCCGCTTGACAAATTAAGCACTGTTTAGCACGTGTGCACGTACGCATACACGCATACACGCATACATGCACACACGCACACACACACACACACTCTCTCTCTCTCTCTCTCTCTCTCTCACACTCACTCTCACACACACACACTCTCTCTCTCTCTCTCTCACACACACACATACACACAATTTGCATGTCTTTGACACTTCCTCCCTAAGAGTTTTGAACTGGCGCCACCACTGCGCCTTATCTCACAAAATGCAATCCATGATGAGATTTAGATGTAAATCCAACTCCATATTGCACTGTCCCTGATTGATACTCGCCTTGTCCTCAGATGATTGCAATTGTGTGTGTGTGTGCACGTGTCTGTGTGTCTGTGTGTCTGTGTCTGTATGTGTCTTTTGTGTGTGTGTGTGTGTGTGTGTGTGTGTGTGTGTGTGTGTGTGTGTGTGTGTGTGTACGTGCGCATGTGAGAAAGTGCTTTAGTGTGTGCGACGTGCACGCGTGTTTGAATGAATACTGTAATATCTGTGATGAAGAGACCACACATGCCTTATAGATTTTACAGTAAAAAAACAGCTTTGCAAATCTGCATGAGCCCCACTCCTATAGGATCAGAACAGTGCAGTCCCAGAAGTCATGCAGCAGCACACACAGCCTCTGAGTCTCCTGCCATTTTGCATTTGATTGCACCTTGCCTGCAGCCTTAGATTTAAGCCCCGCCCCTCTCACTCAGCCTCAGCCAATGGGCTGCCGGGACCCCTCCTCCTTCCCTCTTTCCCTCGCCCCCTCCTCTTTCACTCTTTCCCTCCCGCCTTCCAGCTCCCATTCCCACACATGCATACATGTAATCTCCAGCACGCATTCATGCACACGCCACTTCTGCTCTCCACTGCTGACTCTGCCTCTCGCCTGCTTTCTCCTCCTTCCTTCAGGCTGTTTTCTCTCTCTTTCTTCCCATTCTTTTCTTCTCCTTTTCAGTTTTTCTTTTCTGTTAGCTCTTCTTCTGCTGTGGATGTAGTGGCGTGAGGATGGACAGATCTTGGTGCGGCAGGCGGCGTTGACGTTGTTGCACTCTTCTTCCTCTGCTCTCTTCTCCTTTTGCCTCTGCTCTCCACACTCCTCTCCTCTCTTGCTCTCCGGCACTCGGACGCAGCTCACGTGAGTAGTACGGTGCCAGGGTCTCCCCTGCTCTCTCTCTTTCGCGCTCACCCTCTTCTCTCTCTCTCATTCATCTCTGTTTTTCCTCCTGCGTTGCTGACTTTGAGCTGTTGTTGTCCTGCATGGATCTCTCTCTCTCTCTCTGTCTCTCTGTCTCTCTCTCTCTCTCTCTCTCTCTCTCTCTCTCTCTCTGCCCACTGCTCCATGATATCAGTGTGCTGGGTCTGTGCTGCTGCCGACGTAAATTGAACTGCCGATGAGTAATTGACTGCAGTGTATTTTGATGTCTTGCTTGACAGCTGCATGTCTGTGAGAAGTAGTTGTTGTGCGCACACACACCCATGCACATGCACATGCACACGCACGCACACACACACACACACACACACACACACACACACACACACACACACACACACACACACACACACACCAATAAGTGAAATAGCAGACTGCTAGACAGATGGAAACAGAGAGAGAGAGAGGTGGAGAGAGAGGTGGAGAGAGAGAGAGAGAGAGAGAGAGAGAGAGAGAGAGAGAGAGAGAGAGAGGTGGGGTAGTGTACAGAGAAATGGAGCTACGCAGACTAATGCTCACCATGTCTTTTTGCATTACTTTGCCTCCCTGATACTGTCCAAGAGGTGTCAAGCTGCTAGTTGAAGGAGGGTGTAAGGAACATTAATAGTACTGTCATTTGATCACGCTCGTCTGTCTGCTGCACAGCTATCGTACACATGCCTTGACTGTGGGAAACCTCTTTGACCCCTGGTGCGTACCTTGTTGCATGAATTGCAGACATTTTAAAATGGTGTGTGTGTGTATGTGTGTGTGTGTGGTGTGCATGTGTATGTCTGAGTATATTTGCAGGGCTGATCGTATTCAGGTTGAAAGAGTTGTTTGTAAGAATAAAATAGTCATTGGGTTATTATTATTTCATAGCATTCAATGTTCAGGATTTTCTTCGTACATCAGGCCTGTATTTGTCATGAATTGGCAGTGTGCGTGCGGAGTCAGACAGACGTTTCGCCTCCATCCTTACGGCTCTTGATGTCGTGTGTGGGTGTGTCAGTCTGCGCTGTCGTCATTTTGCAAAGCCTGTTGAGGATTCCCACACCTGCCATCCAGGCTCAGCTGTGCATTACGCACTTCCAGTTGTTTGATCTGCGTAGTCAACAAGACAGCTTGCTCTCCGATTTCCTATGCTGTTTTTTATACTGTTATACAATATATAGTAGCGTTTGGGGAATGAAGCACCCAGTTGAAAAAATAAAAGTTCAATTCACAGGCGATACAGTGTTTCTTTCCCACAATCTCGAGCCTTGTTCTTGCAGGGGAAATGCAGGGGGGATTTTGTGTTCTATTGTAGTCTGCTCAGACTATGGTATTATTAAATTTTCAAACGAGGCTTAATCAAACCAAGGCCATTCACAAGTGTGTGTGTGTGTGTGTGTGTGTGTGTGTGTGTGTGTGTGTGTGTGTGTGTGTGTGTGTGTGTGTGTGTGTGTGTGTGTGTGTGTGTGTGTGTGTGTGTGTGTGTGGATTAAGACCAAAATGACCCAATACTTGAAATGACCCAAGGAGAATGATTTTCCAGTCATACAATATGGCAATGCTATATAATAACAGTGTTCTGTGGGATAATGCATAATGTATTGCTTTGCCACGTCTTGTTATAGCACTGTTAAAATTGAATTGACTTATTTTTCTTCAATTTGTCTCTAGGAAGTTAAGAATGAACTTAATCAGGAATCAGCCAATTAGCCTGGTGTGTTGACATAGTCAGAGTGAAAAATGCCCCTAGAAACATCAGTGTTATTGAGGGTCCAGGGCACTGTTCAAGAGGGACAACATACTGTAGCACCATGATAAGGAAGCACAGTGGGTTGTGGGGGTGACGCTTGGTCGGCATGGTGACTAAGAATGCTGGAACTGGAATATCCATTTGGAATGAATGGCATGCGGTGGTGTAGGGGGGGAGGAGTCAAAGTCAATGAGTGAAGATGGCTTTGCTTACTTACTTGTGGTGCTGCTGACCAGAAGTAGATGAACAGCGCAAACAAGCTGTTTCATAACATGTGGTAACTGCTCTGACCGCAAAGCTGCTGCAAAATCCTCAAGCTGCCACATATTAGGGACGAAAGAGAGTTGCACTGGACTTCAGGGATACAAATATGGAAATATAAGATTATCATGAATGAACCCCATGCTAAGCAATGTTAGACATGTCAAGCAATTATTTACCAAAGTAAATTTAGCAGAAACTAATATCTGTATTACTGTTTGTGTAGCGGGCCTATTCACTATTTGAAGAGTTCAGATGCAAAACCCCCTAAGTGCCTTTTCAGAAAATAATCTTAATTCATTTTTATTTAAGAAAAAGCTATCAAAGTTATATATTTTTTATTTTATTTATGTAATATAACTATTAATATGTATTATCAAGTATATGAATGTAAGCCAAACCAACAACGGGGTTCTCTAAAAATATAGAAGTGCAGGTCTTCAGAAATGGAGTTAGGGGGTTTTGCATCTGAACTCTTCATTTGCTGAAAATATTCAACTATTGTACATCATGACAACTTGACATTATTACAGATTAAGACATAGCCTTTACAATTTTGGCAACAGTAGATTATAACATAGGCTCTGCGCTAAGGGGTTAACTAAATGCTCTTTCTGACTCTCTTTTGAACTCTTATCGAATGCCTGAAGCACCTTGAGAAATCAATTCAGCACACACTGTAGTAACAGACTGAGTGAAGTGTGTCCCTGTGTGTTGTATTGTCCCCAACATGATTCCTGAGCTATGACTTCATTACACCACAGTGCACCGAGATCCCTTATCGTCACCACAGGCCACCTCATTATGCCGTCCTATTGGGCCCGTCTGTTATGTGGGATTAGCGGAGATCAGTGTCGCGCCATGTCATAAAAAGGCCTGTTATTACACAGCTGGCACACACACACACACACACACACACACACACACACACACACACACAAGCACACACGCGCAAACGCTGGACATACTCACTGCAGTCACACCCAGGATTGGACTGATTTTGTTTTTGTTTTTTGGTGGCACAGTGGCACAGCTCCACCGTCTTGGCAACAATAATGCAGAAGGGTTTATGTAACTGACTGTTGTGAAACTTGTCCTGGAGGAGATAATACAGTAATTACTTTGAAAGTTGCAGTCAGAAGTGGGTTGCGTGGAGGTGGGAATTGTGATAAAGATGACTACATAATCTGAGCTGTTGGCACGTGTTGTACAGGACTGCTGGCCAACACAAGAGCGTACAATAGGTGATAACTTTGGCAAGATGTGCAAACATTATATTCAGTTTCTGTGTACAGTGCATCCTGCCATTGTTCCGAAAGGGTTCTTCATGGAAAACTTCCAGTGATTGTACAAATAACGGTGTAAATGTTTTGGGTGTACATCAGTTGTTAAGTGTGAGGAGCAGGGAATCTCTTGTCAGCGAGTCTGAATACATGAGTGTGAATTGTTTGGTTACAATTTTCCGAAGACAATTATGTAACGCGATCAATCTACCATCTACCATCTACCATCAATCTACCAATCTCAATCTACCAAGAACCAGATATAACAAATAATAATAATAGTCGGAAGGTCACGACTAATGGCTCTGCAATTCAAAGCAAGACTTTGCCTTGTAGAACCACCATGACAAACCACTGGCCCTCTAATGGACCTGTTTGAATATGTAGATGTTCAAAACAAAGACCAACCGTCTGACCTGTGTGGTTTGCTATGTTCAGTCACTTTGCATTCGTTTCCTTCAGGGGATGACTGACAGACCTGCACACACCCACACACGCGCACGCACACACACACACACACACACACACACACACACACACACACACACACACACACACACACACACACACACACACACACACACACACCCTTTGTCTTACCCAGAAGGAATGCTGAATGCAGAATGACAACATGACATCCTGGAACAAAGTGGTGGTGTTACAGTACTGCAGGTGATTGGAGGGCATTGCTCAAGAAAAAGGTCAAAGTTCTGAATGAACATTCCTGAATTAAGCATTGGGGATCGCGTGTTGTGTGTAGACGTTTGCTGCTGGTATAGAAATGCACACAGTGTTTGCAGTGTTAATTCAACAATCGAAGATTAACGCAACATGTGTCAAAGTCGACTCTCTAAATGTGGATTTAACACAGCAAAATATACTGTGCAGAGACTTGGCAAGTGCGCCCAGCCGAAGGAAAATAGGTTTCTCTTTTTCTTGTGTGCCCTTTTGTATGAGTTTCTTATCAGAATGGCAATGGCCAATTCATAGTGTATTTCTAAATACATAATGCTGTAATATTGTAGTACCACAGTAGTAAATCTTTGTGAAGAAGTAGTAAAGCGTTCTCACTGGTGGATCAGTGCTGATGACGATGCTGCATATGTGCACAAATATTGCAGATGTCTTTGGTGAGCAT
Organism: Engraulis encrasicolus; assembly: GCF_034702125.1. Classification (NCBI taxonomy): domain Eukaryota; kingdom Metazoa; phylum Chordata; class Actinopteri; order Clupeiformes; family Engraulidae; genus Engraulis; species Engraulis encrasicolus. The sequence goes on from NC_085863.1 coordinate 35,467,777, forward strand.
GTGAGTCAGTGTGGATGCTAATGAGGCCATCCAAGCGTAGCATGACACATTATCCCCCAACCCCCTCCAGAGCAACCGGCAATGTGTATGTCCCCCTTACGTCACGACTAGAGATGCTTCATCAAGGCAGCCTGCCCACGTGCTGTTTCATACCAGGCACTGCAGGCGCTGTATGGACCAGCTTTATTTAAATCACGTGCGGACCTAATGGCATTATGACCTGTTAAACAGCTCTTAAAACCTATGCAACTATGCCTGATAGATAAGCTAATCATGAAACAAGATGAATGGATGATTGATGACTATAAGAGAGATACATTGTTATTCTGTGTCAGCGTTTCCCGCAGAATTTCTGTTAGTCAAGGTGGTGGGGCGTTAAAATTATATATTTTTGGGCTAAGCAACTTTAGAAATTACATTCACAACATGAAATCTTTATATTTTCAGGGGACCTGGGCAAGGTGGTAGGTGCTTCTTGTCAAGGTGGCCGCCTTAGCAACAAAGTGCTGGGGGAAACCCTGTGTGTATAGCCGACTTGAGATAAGAGGTTATCTGTGATTTGTGGTTGGTTCTGTGGTTTGACCGGGTCTTAGACTGAAAGCTATCAGCTACCCATGAACTAATCAGCTGCTTCATCCAAGTCAATGCCACAATGAGTAGTACTCACTCACAGCTGTGTCTATGAATGAATAGATGATGTATTTGCATGCCCATTGATAAATATTGAGGTTAATTAAAATATGAATTCATTGAGTTTATTAGTAAAAATGAATTCATTTCCTAATATTGTTATATCAGTGATAAGGATGAATGTGTAAGGTCAAAGGAAGCTGTGCTCTTGGCCTTGAGAAAAGCCTGTGTGAACATGTCTGGCCCCAGGCAGGCAGGTGCAATAGCAGTACAGCAGCTTGCTGCAGTCTCTGCATTAATGATCCCCACGCCTGGCCCAGCACAGGCCCACCGTGACCAGTAATGCTAGGAGCACACACTACCGTACTGTATATTAGGGCTGGGCAATATGACGATATATGGGTAGATGACGTGACGTGTAAATTTTGCTGTCGCAGGCTCTTAAAATTAAGTAAATTCATTCTTTCAAAATTGTCAATGCTTTAAATGATTAAACTAATGTCGTTGTTGTGAAAAAGTAATGTGTAATAAATCCAGAGCTTAAATAAGTATACTTAATTTTGAGTCAAATGTCACATTTGTCCTATGGTGTGACTGAGGCAAGCCTGGTTCTCCATATTAAAACATTTTTAAATAAATAATCAAAGCTCAGTCATTTGTCTAAACAACCCTGGCATGTTTTTCAAGGTGTCTATTTTAGCAAGTGGCAATGCTTCATTTTTTTCCTGTTTTTCTGAGACCGTATGGACTTATGAAACTTTGTCGCAGAAAATAATGTCCTGTGGTGTGACATCATTTTTTGGTTAATTCTGTGGATAATTATCTATTGTCGAAGCTCCAGCTGTACATAAATTGTGACTTTAGACCCTTAAGAAGCCAATGGCAATGGTGGATTTTAGATTTTTCTCTCAGAGTTCTTCAGTCAATCAATTATGTTTTGCTACCACAAGATGTATTAGTTTTGTAGTCCTTTGGTGTGACAGCCATAAAATACATTTTGACAATAGTGTATATTTTTCATATTTTTTTTCTTATGTAGATGTATGAAAATGCATCTTACTAAAGGTGAAATTGTATTTCAGTTGGCAACGACATGGCTTTAAATTAACTCAAAAGCTCAAAAGTCCAATGGTGTGATGGTAAAAGTCCTATGGTGTGATGGTAAAAGTCCTATGGTGTGACACTTTGGAGTATCACACCAAAGGACAATCAGGTCACACCAATGGACTAGATATTTGAGAAATAGCTTTTAAAACAACTGGTAGTACATATTTTTTTTGTTTTGTTGTTTGACTAGATAAATATTGTGTATTCAAATTACTTATTCCTTTATTGGCCTTTGGAATTTATACTTTGATGCATTGTTGATGAATATTTGCTGTTGATTTTGGATACTGTCAAATGATCTAAAATGTCATTAATGGTGCTTTGAAACCATAAAATATAATGGTAACAGTGAAGGAAAGATCAGTGAGAGAGTATATAGAGGAGTATAGATGAATAAAGTATGCTGTGGAGAGCTCAATATACAGCATAAATGTGCTGTCCAGCTTGAGATACCAAACAGGCACTGGTCACTACACACTACAGGTTCAATGGTGTGACAGTCATAGCATACCTACAAAAGTGTGATGGTCATGCCAAGGTCACCCTTCAGTATGAGTCTTATGAGCTCTGCAGGTTACATTCAATGACCGCATGGAGTTACGATAGGCTGATAATCGACGATTCAAAGACTTATAAGTGTAAAGTGTAGGTCCATATTGACTACAATATACACTACATTATATTATGATCAAAAGACAAAATAATCATGTTGATATATTTGTTTCTGGCTCAGTTTTGCATTTCTGTCCTTTAGCGTGACATGAATGTCCTACGGTGTGACATGTTTTAAACGCTCAAATATTTGTTTGAGCTAAACAATATGTTTGATAAACACTGAATATTGCATTAGGGAAGAACAAATTATCGTCCCTGAAAATTTAGTATAAATTCGGACAATTTTGAACATTTAAAAGAAAGATATCCCTGTTTTTCCTCGAAAGTTTCTAATAATCTCACATCTAATGGGAAAAAAAATACTTAAATGGTAATTTCTCATTAAATAAAGACTTTAAAAAATTGCAATAAATATGAAGAGTGTAACAATGTTCATAAAACTCCATCAAGCCATTTCTACATTACTTAATATATTTATTTCTTAACATCACACCAAAGGACATATTTTCAGCAAATTGCTTTATCAACGTAAATAAATAATCAATTAATAGATCAACATTGTGACCACTTGGATTTTTTGAAAGATTAATTGCTGCACTACGTAGACATATACTTTTTCCCCTCATAAACAATGTTTTGTGAAAAAAATCTTTTTTGCTGCCTATCCGTCATCTACCCATATTGATATCGTGATATAAAAGTGTATATCGTGACCTTTCTCCTATATCGTTTATATTGTGATAGTAATTTTATCAATTTTATACGATTGAATATCATTTAATTACATATCATGTTGTCACAATACACACTATAAGTTAATGTAACTGTACAAATAAGAATAAAAAGATCCATTTTAAAGAAAGGTTGTTTTGCGACATGAAAAAATAAAGAGCAAATAAAGAGAATAACTGAAAACGTATGTAATTGTGCTATATCGTGATTTATTATATGGTGTGACGTCATCGGTCGAATGCTCCATTCATTTCAACGGGGCTCCCCAACGTTCGGACGTCTGTTATTTTTCGATAACGGACGGGTTGGTCTATAACAGACCGCTGTCAATGGCAACAAGACTTTTCACTGCTAAAGCGACTTTTCAACAAGACTCTAACCAGCACCCGTTGTCCTGGCTACCGCTGTCAATGGCAAGACGTTCACTGCTAAAGCCACTGGCTTGTATACAAGTCAGTGGCTAAAGCGAATGTTTCATATCACTCCGCAGGGGGTCCGGTCTTTTGTCACTCTAATCAGCTGCTGTGATAGACAACACCTGTTGTCCTGGCTACCTAGCTGTTGCCTAGCGGTGTTCCACAACGGCACTGTTTTGTTTTGCGCAGCAACAATCTTAACATTAAATAGGTCTAAAGAAATGTCCCCGCCATGTGTGAATCATTTAAGTATATCCATATAATAAGCGGGTTAACTTTCGGCGAGTCGGTCGCTTTGTGGAATAGCAGCACTTCAGAGAGAACAAGACCCCTCCGCTCCGCGTCGGGGTCTAAAGATTCTCTCTGTCGTGCTGCTATTCCACGGTAGCGACCTTCTCGCCGAACGTTAACCCTTACATAAAGTAATCCATATCGTGATAGTGTTTTTTTTCCATATTGCCCAGCCCTACTGTATATTCACAAGCACACAATGGATGGTGGATGTGATCCTTGTATAATAGAATTGCGTGGGGCATCATTTAGGCTGGTTGTGTGTCCCCAGAACCAGACCAGTAAGTGATCTGCAATGATAAATCCCATACTGCACATTCTGAATCACTGTGCTTCCCTGACCCACCATGCCTACACAGGTCAGGGGCCTCATTTATCAACTGTGCATACAAAACCTTCTAAATTCTGTCAAATGAGCAGAATTCACAATGAGCACATGTACAAAAAAACAGTATATCAAACTGGCGTACAGTTAGGCTGATCGCACACACACCAGTAAGCGACCTGCAGTGATAAATCCCACACCTTCTAAATCACAATGCTCAACATGGACGTACAATCCTGGAGTAGACAAGATACAAGATACAAGATACAAGATATTTTTATTTGTCATGTGTATATATATGAAACATATATATACAATGAAAAGCTTCCCTGCTCTGGGAGTCCCAAAAAAAGGTTAAAAAGAATGTTAAAAAAGAATGTTAAAAAAGAAAAAATATATATTTAAAAAGTTGAAAAAATGGCGGGTTGGAGAAAGGGGAGATGTGATGAGTGGATTTCTTCCTATGTTGGTGATTTTGTATTCAACAGTCTGATACATTGAGGGAAGAAGCTGTCCCTGAGTCGGCTGGTGTGAGCACGTAAGCACCTGTATCTCCGGGCAGATGGTAGAAGGGTGAAGTGTGTGTAGCTGGGGTGGTATGGATCAGCTATGATAGACAGTACCACCATCATGATGGCACCATGCTTCGGTGCACTCAAGGGTATAGCGTGTCCCAGTTGGGGTACTCTGCCCTACAGCTCTTCCCAGTCAGTACACTTAGTCAGACATAGAGTGTCCCAATGAGTGCACTCAGCCGTATAGAGTGTCCTATTCAGTTCACTTATTCATACAGTGCGCTCTGATTTGTGCACCCAGTCACAGCATGTGCGAATGCAGGTGCAGACTTGCGAAATGGTGGTGTGTTAAGATGGTTGACATCCTTCTGATGTTCTGTACATTTGTTGACATGAAAATTGGATAAAGGCTTTCGTATGGGAAGCTTCATCATTCGAATGAATGTCACTTTACTTGATTGACAGTTTACTATTTGTGCAGTTCTGCAGGTGTAAGCATACTAAGCATACACTACACTGCAGCTCTAGCCAAATGGAAATGTTGTGGTTTTAGGAGCCCTATGCAGAATAAAAGCAGAGACACACCCCTCCAGGGGCCGCAAAAAGTGAAACGTTGATTTGGTGCCTTCGTCATGGATTGTACACACTGAGAGTTGTGTCTGGTGCAGAGAGGGGAGGAGAGGGGAGGATAAGTTGGATATCATTCAAGTGAGTTATGCTCATTTTTTTGTCCCTCTGGCCCTCTGAAGTCCCCCAAGCCTGTAATGTAATCAGTGACTGTCTGCGTCTTATTTCGATCTAATGACGCTGAGGAAAGAGGCTAATTCTTCTGGTTAACTGCTGCTGAGCCATCATTGTGGAGTCCTCATCTTGCACTAAAGTGGGGACACATACAGTATCATCATGTGTCTTGATGATGTACTGTATTACTATCCCTCCTACCTCTGAAGGCACATTTTAAAGTGTCGTTATTTCTAATGAAGCTTTGGAAATTGTTTTTTTTTCTGGTTAACTGTTGCTAAAGTATTATGTGGAATCTTCTCATTTTGTGCCAAATCTGTCTCTTAACCCTTTCCTGCAGAGCCTCTGTTAGAACGTTGTCACCAAAATTTCAATAACTTTATCTATTACTTAAAACTCTTGGTAATGTCATAGTAATGTTATAATCTTACTGTCAACAAAATTGTAATGACCATGTCTTAATATGTTACTTAAGGCTCTCTGTACTGTCATAGCAATGTAGTCATGATGTAGTACTCTTGGTGATCCAATTTGCATGAAAGGGTTTAACAATGTAGTACTGTATTGCTTTTACATCTGCACAAGGTATCTGTATCTTGACGGCTCAGTACTGTATTCCTCTTACCTCTGTGAATTTTTGAAAGTGTGGCTGCTGGCTGCAAGTAAACCCGCTGCTTTGTTTGGATTATGTAATTGATTTCCCATCTGTTTTCTCAAGTCTCCATACAGGGCCTCCTCCTGCCTAACAGGCACTTTTATGTTGGTCTTCTCTTCTCACTACCTCTGCAAACAGCCGAGCACAAGTCCCTATGCCTCAGATTTTACGAAAGAGGACGAGTATGAATTATATATAGTGGAGTGATGGGGAAAAACTCCTTATTCACGCACGCACATACGCATTCACACACACACACAAACACACACACACACACACACACACACACACACACACACACACACACACACACACACACACACACACAGTCTGGCACCCCTTTTACTCAGTGCAAGTGTTTGCCATTCGTATCCTGACAAAATCTGGGATGTGAAAACGCCATCCCTTATGTAGAGAGTATATGCTACCTTTGAGGGACTAGTGCCTAGGGAGAGACTTTGTTTCCAGGTCACAGCACTTGCGGAGGGCCTCCGAGGGTTTGGGCATGTGGTGCAAAAAAAAAAACCCTAACCCAAACAAATACACTCCAGAAGTTGTTACATCCACTCTCCAAGTGTTAAAGTAGCCTCTTACTGCAGATGGCTCTATTCACTCTTTGCTGAAAACATATAACAACATGACAATGCAGATAGTCTTAAGTAAGAAATGAAGACTTGGTCAATACCATTTTGGTGACAATAAGGTAACAACAGGCTCTGCACTAAAGGGGTTAACATTGAATGTTTTACTGTGCATGCCCAAACCCTGCTTGGCCACAAGAGTCGGTACGGTATTTCCCTACATAAATGGTATGCCACTGATTATGTCCTCGTTTGTAAGTCGCTTTGGGCACAAGTGTCAGCTTAATGTAATGCAATGTATTATGGAGAAAGCTGCACGTGGGGAGTAGAAGTGGGGGTGGTGGTGGTGTGTGTGTGTGTGTGTGTGTGTGTGTGTGTGTGTGTGTGTGTGTGTGTGTGTGTGTGTGTGTGTGTGTGTGTGTGTGTGTGTGTGTGTGTGTGTGTGTGCGCGCGCGCTTGCGTGCGTGCGTGCGTTGCCTGGTCATAGGAATGTCCGTGAAACCTGCTGCGGTCATTTACTGTACACGCCTGGCCTCCTCCGACCCTGAACTCAGCCGACAGTGGGGGACAAAGGGGTCAGTTGTCTCAGGCCCAGGGTGAAGGGGCCCCAGAACTGGGTCCTGATTCCATTGTATTTATGGGATGTCGGGGGCCCTTTCAGATGACTTTGTCCTGTACCCGGCCATTGCTGTCAGTGGCCCTGAGTGCCCGCATGTTTATGTTTATGTTGTGCCACAACCCTCAGGCTGCTCTTCTCTAACCAAACCCCATACATACATAACATACCCACCCCTACCCCTACCACAGCCCCCACCTCCAACTCACAACACATCACAACTTGCCCCATCCTCCCTCCACCATCCAGAGGTTATTTAAAGACTCAGATTATTTCTGGTCCATCTCATCTAGCCCTGCACTACACTGCACACAGCATACACTTCCTCCAGGAATATTCCCAGCTCAGATGGAGGGAAGAAGAATAGAGGGATAGATAAAAAATAAAGAAGAGAGGCAGCAAGAGAAAAAAACAGGAAGAGAAAGAAAGAGATGTTCAGCATGAGTGCTTAACTGAGGGGACACGCGGATCTGCCACACTTTGTGCAGCGAGTGTGTGCTGCGAATACTAGGCCCAATTAGACAGTGTCCCCTTACACGCGCAGACAATTGCACGCATTACACACATGCATACACAGAGAGAGAGAAAGAGAGAGGGAGGAGAGAGAAAGAGAGAGGGAGGAGAGAGTAAGATAGCCCTATATATGTCATCGTCACGTGCACGTGACACTTGTGCGACATGCAAGGGATGTAAAGATGAAAGTCCTTGGGAAGACACATTGCTGTGGTTTTGGATTACACAAACTACACTGAAAGTCTATGTGTATATCATGGGCATCCACATGTACATACACAACTTCAAAGTAGATATTCGCAACACAATTAGAAGAGTGCAGATACAAGGCAAGGCAAGTTTATTTGTATACAGTAGCCATAATGCAGTACCGCATGCTGTTTTGGCACCAAACTAAATATTCACTAAATTGAGGCAAATTTTCACTAAGTAAAGTAGACATCTGAAATAAGGATAGACCGATATATATATCGGTATCGGTATCGGGCCGATATTTGCATTTTTGAAGTTTATCGGTATCGGCCGATACGCGTGTGGTTTTGGCCGATACGCAATATTTATTATTTGATGTCATTCGACACTTTATCTTTTTATTACTTCATTGTTAGACATTACTTGATTGATTAGACATTACTTGATTGTTAGAGTGGGTGTTTAAATGTAACACGTTCTACCTCAATTTGATAATGTTAAAGGAATGTTTATTTTTAACTCAAGGAATGTTTATTTTTAACTTTATTTGTCATTTTTTAACCTTTTTTTTCACTCATATCGGCCCCAAATATCGGGTATCGGAAATTGGGTATCGGCCAAGGGTGATGAAAAAAAATCGGTATCGCATCGGCCATTAAAAAACCTGTATCGGTTGACCCCTAATCTGAAATCACTTTCATATACAATTTCTGAGATAATAAATATTATATATTGTGCATCGAGCCTAAAAAGTGTCATTAAGTCTCTTTCCACGATGGATGAAGGATGGTGCTTGATCAAAGCTAGCCCAGATCTCTTCTTTTCCCTTCATGCCTTCTTTCTCTTTCTTTTTCTTTCATGCCTATGGGATCACTGGCGATCCTATTCACTATTTATCTGAAAAATCTCAAGAGCTGCTTCATAAAAGTCATTGCTGTGACATTACCAAGAGTTTTAAGTAACATATTAAGACAGTCATGACCGTTTTGGTGACAATAAGGCTTTAACAGAGGCTCTCCCTGAAAGGATTAGCTTTCTGACCCGCTGGTTCACCTGAGCCCTTGTGCAGGGGCACTGGAGCTGGTCGGAACAGGCTAATTAAGATTGTGGAGGGAGCTACAGGGGGACTCAACATAGACATGTACTCTAGTGTGGTCAGAGGGAAGACCCGGCTCTACTAGAAATGGCAATGCTTCACAATAACAATGGGCAATGCTTCACAATAAAAATGGGCAATACTTCATAATAAAAATGGGCAATACTTCATAATAAAAATGGGCAATGCTTCACAATAAAAATGGCAATGTTTCACAATAATTGTGGGCAATGCTTCACAATAAAAAAGGCAATGTTTCACAATACAAAGCGGATTCCAAAAAAGTTGGGACACTTTGTATTTTGTGAATAAAATCAAAACGCTGGCATTTTCAAAACATTCAGTATGTTAACAAGGTAGAACATTATGTATAGACAACAAATCAGTTGTTAAAGTGAAGCAGAATTATTGTTTTGAGGTAATTATGTGATCATTTAAAATTTAACCCTTGCAACAAATCCCAAAAAAGTTGGGACAGGGCCAATAAAATGCATTTTATATTAGATACGACTAAACACAACACAAGGGATGAGACAAGACAGTTAAATACTTTGACTGATGGCATCATTTTATTCAAAAAATAGATATTTTGATGTGCGAAACATGATTTCAGCAGCTCAACTGATAGGTGTGTTCTTCAACTTGTTTACCTTTTTTATTCTTAATATGGGCATAACCTGACTGCAAGAAAACAATTTTGTGACCTGTTTACTCTTATGATGGAGCCACACTGTTGGAACATAGTAGAGATTTAAATTTGCCATCATTAGTGGACAATACCTAAAGGCGGTGCTCCAAAATATAATGCCTTGGTAGCTATGTTTGCTGTTTAAAGTCTGTATGTATCATTCAACATTCATTTTAATGCTCTACATGAGTAAGAAGACCCTAACCAAGTCACCTCTGCACCCCCTTACCATCGTATATGCTGTCTTTCAGACTGACCACTAAATCAAGCTGAAGTATTCATTTTCTATATAACCTGGAGGGTGCATGACTCACTAAATTTTCAAAAAATATTAAATATTTTCCATCCTGTAATCAGAGGACAGTTTCACATGTCTCCTAGGTCCATAGAATGAGCTTTTCTGCATGCAACACTGTTTAATGTCTGCATCATGTGCATTAATCAAGTGTTGTGTTTATAGTCATTTTTTCGACAGCTGTCATTGTTGGAGTGTCATAGTTTGCTTATTGACCACGAGTATGCCATGATCTCATAACTCATGCAATGATTACACAGAACTCTATATTACGGAAATAGGCCTTATATGCCTGCAATTTGGATAATTCAATCTTTCTGTGTTATAGATAAGTAATTAGTCCCTCAAAATCTTCGCTGCTGAGTGCCACAGCCTTTCTGTGATGGTATTTTAGTTGTGCATTAATGTTGGCAGTCAATATAGTTCCTTTTAAAATATTCTTCCTTGTGTCATTTTTAGAATTATCCAACTATTACAACATGTTTTGGCCCTGTCCCAACTTTTTTGAGATTTGTTGCATGGGTCAAATTTTAAATGATCACATAATTACCTCAAAACAATAATTCTGCTCAACTTTAACAACTGATATGTTGTCTGTACATAATGCTCTACCTTATTAACATATTAGCTGTTTTGAAAATGCCAGCATTTTGATTTTATTCACAAAATACAAAGTGTCCCAACTTTTTTGGAATCCGCTTTGTACAAATGGGCAATGTTTCACAATAAAAATTGGCAATGCTTCATCAAATGTGTATGGTTGAGTCAACACTAACCATGCAAACACACTGAACGTGACAAGAGCGACAATGTTGACGGAGGTAATTGACTTCATAGAGGAGCTGGCGACAAAAGAGACAAAAGCAATTTGGGGAACAAGAAGTGATGTGAGCAACACGAGCGACAGTTTGTTAATCCAATTGTTGATATTGTTGTTAATCTAACTGTTAACCACATAGAGCTACTACTACATATCTTGTAGGAATAGGGCTATACCACATTTCCAGTCAGGGTTAAGTCTCTGCAGTGCTCTATTCTCTTCTTGCGCTGGTCCAATGCTTACTCGGTCTCCCACCCCCTAATACTCTCTCTCTCTCCCCACCACCCTCAATCCCAGGTCCCCCACGCCAGCTAGCTACATTTTAGACCTCCATTCTACCCCCCACCTCTCCACTGTACCCCCATAGTGTTGTTACCCTCTGTTGAGTCACATATCCCATGGAGATACGACCTAAACCCTGGCAGAGAGTGGTGACATGGTATTACATAATAAAACACACACACATGCACATACACATACAGTATACACACTCTCTTCCACAGTGTGACACACACACACACACACACACACACACACACACACACACACACACACACACACACACACTCACTCTCTCCCTCTCTCCCTTTCTCTTCACACACACACACACACACACACACACACACACACACACACACACACACACACACACACACACACACACACACACACACACACACACACAAAGAGAAGAAGAAGAAGCGTGGGTGTCTATGGGAGAGGGAAGAGGGAGGAACGCTGCAGGCAAATCTTGCTGCTCAGCTGAGAAGCAGTCAGTCGACTCAACAATCTGGGATGAACTGTTGCATGAACAGCATTCGCCGTCACATGACTAGGGGGTGATAGTCCATGTGCAGAGAGCATCTCCGTCATAGGAGGAGGAAGAAATTGGGTGGGGGGGGGGGTGTGGGGCGCTATCATAGAATAATGCTGATGCAATGGTTTTCCTTTTATATCTGAGAGAGGCTCAGTTGCGGCAGCTCAGTTCAGCTGAGATTGGTTCTGACCTTGCTTTCTGCACGTAGAGCGTTTGATCAGCAATGCTGTAATTGGTTGCTACATCAGAAGCTATTTAACAAGGCAGATGCGTTGACACTAACCATGACTAATGATTGCGGATTTCGTTTGTGCCCTGGTGCTGGTTTCTCTCTGGGGGCTTACCAAATATTTGCTCTTCCGTTCAAACTTTTTAAAATGCATTTTAAGTTTGGGGATAAAGTTAATTGCACACTGTTTTTGGAGACATGTTTTTTGTCATTGTGCCCTTTGGTGTTTTCGGGTTGGACACTGAGAATAACATTGATTTTGCTAAAAGTTGTGCTGTGCCAATAACCCCTTAGCGCAGAGCCTCTGTTATAACGTTATGGCCACCAAAATGGTAATGACAACATATTAATCAGTTAGTTAAGAGTCAGCATTGTCATAGCAATGTTGTTATACTGTTGAGTGTTTTCAGCAAAGAGTGAATAGGCCCGTCAACGTGCCCATCTGCAGTAAAGGGCTTCCACAATCAACCATTTTGGCTTGATAGGCTTTGGTATGGAGATGGGTTTTTAGATATTGACACTGTGGATATGGATTGCACCCTAAATTGCTTTGGCTGACATCTGCATTAATTGATCGTAGTTGGTACTTGGTAAGACTGCGCACAACAGAGGTGGCTGTAATATACACAGAGTATGTCAACTGTTCTGATGTGGCAAAAATCTTATTTAGTCTTAAGCTTCATCTCTTGTTGCACAGCAAACAAGTCAGGACTGTAACTCTTAGACAAGCACAGTGTGGCTCAAAACAGCACACTTGATGGCAAGGCACGTCTGTCCTGCATACCTCTTCAGCAATTACCAAGAGATTACAGTTAAATGAGGAACTGAAGATGGACACGTGTGCTTGAAAGGTGCCGCCCAATTCATGTATCTATGTTTGTGTGAGAGACAGACAGACAGACAGACATTCAGACAGACATACTTTTAGAATTTTAGAAAGAACAGCTGTCCACAGTGGTAGTCACAGCACCATGCCACTGGGAGATGTGCACATTGTTATGCAAGACCCTCACTCAACAGGCTTCACTCAGACCTTGCTTATGGTCCACCCTACCATACGGGGAAGGTACCCTTCTGAACACTTACTTATACAACACAGACATTTGGGTCTGTATATTTCTTTGATGTACTTTCTTTTTCATAGTTGTCTTTGCGTGGGGATGTGGGTGGGTTGGTGATGAGAAAGGGCCTCTATAGCCTGCAAAAGGCATTTTGCATTTTGGGGAAGGGGTGTGGACCCTGATCATATCAGATACAGTCCATCTACAATGGTCTATGATTTGTTCATGTCACGCCATTTAGCGTTATATCATACATTTTCGTTGCCTTGGTGTGGTTTTTAGAGTTTTTGCCTCAATGCCATGATGGTTTGCTACTGTAAAAGACAATAAAATTATTTTCAGTGATATGTTGATGGTTTTTCTGATACCGGATAGGGTGATTTTTAATATGAAATCTGACTTATGGCCTTACTGTGGCTCTAACGGTAGGGCTCTGGGCTGCTATTCCGGCGGCCAGGGTTCGATTCTGGCCCGGGTCATCTGCCAGAAGAAAGAAATCTGATTCATGTCAGCACTTCTATATGCTTCAGGTGTAACCGAAGCACTTGACTTGAAAGCACACAACAGTAGTATTCATTCCAGCATCAAACTAAACCTGTGTTAGTACATAAGTAGGGGAAATACCACCAAGTCCTGACATGTGATACGAACCTTTTGTAGACCATGTGCAGGGTCAGGCACTCCTGCTAATACTCAGTGAGCGGTGTTAAAGGCTTAAGTCTTTGATTACATGTACAATGGATGTCAGACTTCTACAGTAATTAATGGCCTTGGATTTCTTCAGGTTTTTTTGTTTTTTTTTAAATGTAGGGCAGCGCTATTTCTGTGCAGCTTTG
>NC_085863.1:35484047-35609047 GCF_034702125.1 Engraulis encrasicolus
CTATTCTGGGACAGAGCATTTATATTTGTCATCTTTGGTTTTGGGGTGAGGGTTGTAGGTTCAAATCCCAGTCTAACCAGTAAGTGATGACTTTAGCAGGGTAAAAGTGCCCATTAGTGCCTTAACTGCAGAGGGGTAAATTGTGCCAAGGCATGGGTTGTATCCATGTAGGGCACATAAGCTCACTTTGCCTCTGAGATTGTAACCAGTACCCTGTGACGACTTCAAGTCACTTCATATAAAACTGTCAGCTAAGTGTAATGTAATGTGTTGTGTGGTGTCATGTTGAAGCAAACGGCACAGCGGAACATTAAGAGAAGTTATACGGAAAGACCCCAGCCTCCTCACCTCTCATCTTCACCATTCCCCTTCTTACCCCCACCCAAACCACCCCTGAACTTGTCAGGACTTCTGGTTTAAGCTGACTCCACGTCCCAGGTTCACCGGTCGGTCAACTGTCAGACATTTTTTTTTAGCCTGAAAGAGCTTAGGTTCAAGTTTATTATAGCCAGCTAGGAATGTACTTTGGTGTGCCCACAAATTCAACAATACAACCAGACAAAACAAAACCAAAGGGACACATAAATACCATGGAATGACACATACAAATACATTGAAAAGTGCAATGAAAGTTTGAGAGTGCATTTGGTTCAGCAGAAAACAGCTGGAGTTACATTGTGCAAAATAGGCAAGGGAGATAGAAGGGCAGGTAGTGGGGTAACTGTAAAGTGCTATAGCACATATTCAAGTGGCAGGTGGCTTGAAAGAGCTTAAAATAGTGTGGAGAGTGGAGTAAAATTAGAGGCCAGAAACACATCTCGAGAGAGCAGATCTTGACCTGTCAGCTTTGACTCTTGAGATCCATTTAGTCTAGTGGACTGCGGACAGACAAACAGCTAAATGACTGTATTAGCATATATGGTAAGAGGTGGCACTGAATAACAACACATAGTCCTCCTACCACAGAGTGCTTGGTAGACAAGTTGATAAGTGTGTACTTTAGGGGTGGTACGGTTCACAAAATTCACGGTTCGGTTCATATCACGGTGTCAAGGTCACAGTTTTCGGTTCTCTACGGTTCTTTTTTTTTAGTTCATGATAAATGGTGCACTGGCTAATAGAATCGGACTTATCACTAAATATCCTACATATGGTTTGTATAGGCTTATAATGTGAAAATGGTGTGATTTTAATTGTGTCATCCTCTGATTTGGTCTTATACGCTAATGTTTTAATCAGAGAGACTGGATAAGATACTCCTAGAATCTGTTCTAGATCTGTCTAGAATATGTTTTACATATTTTTCTGGGCAGTACATGAATTGCGGTTTGCGATGGATTGCACGGTTCGGTTCGGTATGTGTGTGAATTGTACGGTTTCGGTTTTCGGTGCGGTTTGTGCCATCCCTAGTGTACTTGTGGGAAGCCGTGGTGTAATGGTTAGGGAGTTGGCCTGAAGATCCTAGGGTTGCAGGTTCCATCCCCACCCTTCTTCCCTCCATGGCCATAGTATCCTTGAGCAAGGCACCTGTCCCCAAAACTGCTCGAGGGACTGTAATCAATACCCTGTTATATCTGTTACTTTGGATGAAAGTGTCAACTAAATGTAATGTAATATAATGCAATGTGATGTTGTAGTACTTCTCTGACAGTGTTTGAATGTGAGGTCCCATACATTACGATAGATTTTGTTCCTCAAAAACACGTTTGTGGGCATTCTTACCCTTTGCCTTTTCTGCTTAGTCTTGCACTCTGCACTCCAGTCAATTAGAAGGCTGTGTGTGTGTAATGAGGAGGTTTGGTATGTCAAGAGGAGAGTTTAAAATGGGCCGCTGTTGACCTGCGCTCAGCCGACCTCCCTCTGCATCAGTATTTATAGTAATACTATTGACTGAGGTATTGTGACATGCACGCACAGTACACACACACACACACACACACACACACACACACACACACACACACACACACACACACACACACACACACACACACACACACACACACACACACACACACACACACCACCTTGCGCAGTATTTATAGTAATACTATTGACCGGGACATTGTATCACGGACGCACACACACACACACACACACACACACACACACACACACACACACACACACACACACACACACACACACACACACACACACACACACTGCTACACCTTGTGAAAATCCAGTTTAACCAGTGGTCATCAATACTACAGGCATGTTTGCAAACGCCAACCCTCTCATTCTGTCACCCATACCCATGCAGCCTGAGGGGGGGGGTGTTGCTGGAGGGGGAGTCACATCAGGCCTGTGTTGTGTGGGCTGAGTGATGTTGCCTTTAGGGGAAGACAATGAGTCAGTGTTTGGATGCCCTGGTGGTGATGTGGGTCATGACCTTGAGACCCATCACATGGCCAGTACGCCCTCCCCGAAAACAAATACTAAAGGCATGCTCACTGATAAATACTCTCAAACTGTTTGGATAAATAAAATCACTTTAGGGAGTTTTTTATATCAGTGTGCTCACCTTAATCATTGCTTTTCTTTTAACAGTTTTTTTTTAATCGCACCTGCACTAGTGTCATGTATGTACACTCTTTTTTATTATTATTATTGATTTTAGATATTGTTGGCCTTTTCTAGCTTTTATTAGACAATATTTAAGAGGAGAGAGACGGGGAAGGACCGAAAAATGACCTCGGGCACAGATTCGAACTCGGGTTCCTGGTGCAACAGTACGGTGACTTAGCTGTTTGAGTCACAGCCGTCACAATCTGTTTTTGGAGTATCCTCTCAACCGCCCCACATACCTTACTCCCCCAGTCCTGGGTTGTGAGGTGCTCTGTTCTCCCCTGGGGATGGTGGTAGGACATTGAGAATGACAGGTTGACTTACTGGCTTCCTTTTCACCACTGATACATGCATTAACATGCCTGATGGTGTGTGTGTGTGTGTGTGTGTGTGTGTGTGTGTGTGTGTGTGTGTGTGTGTGTGTGTGTGTGTGTGTGTGTGTGTGTGTGTGTGTGTGGAGGAAGTCTGTGTGTGCATAACTATGCACTTGCATGTCAATATGTGTTTCACATAGTAACAACTACAGTGTTAATTCAACACTGACAGAGACAGTTTAATTTCTTCTAGATTAGTGGTTTTCAACCTTTTTTTGAACCAACGCCCCCTTGTCCATACTGTCTTAAGTCCATGTATAAGTACTGTCTATGTCTATACTGTCTATGTCCTTACCTAGATTAGTCTATGTCTGTATGGGAAAGCAAGAAATGTAATTTCAAATTCTTTGTATGACCAGTGCATGTAAAGAAATTGACAATAAAACCTACTTGACTTGACTTGACTTGACCTCACCATAAGCTTCCTAATGCCCCCTTTACCCTAATCATAAGCCTATCAAGGCCTCCCTCAGTATTAAAACAAATACTTTATAACACTTTATTTTTTGTTGCGCTTCAATTGCTGTGTTCTTACTCATTAGGTGGAATCACTGGTGTATTAACATGTAAGTACAGCTGTAGTACATGTTATTGCATCATATATCTGTATCTACTTACTGTAATGACAATAATGACCATAAGTTTTACAATACTTTGCCAAAGTGATGAATTATTCGAGGGAGGCAAAGGGCTGAACAAGGAAATCTTGGTATGCAGATACACAAAAATACACTTTGTGAGTACTATGTAATAACATGTAGCTACTACACACTGGGGGGCTGTATAGCCCCCGTTGACAACCATATTTGGTCCCAGAGTACTCTCTAAGTGTTGAATTAACACTGCATTGCACTGAGGCAGAAGACATGGCTCTGTTGTTTTTTTCTTTGGCATCTTTCATTATTCCTGAGTCATGTTTTCCACCGTGCTGCAGTCTATAAATAGATATTGTGTTCATTTTGCCGAGCGATAAGTTACCATAGTCATGGAAAGTAAGAAAGTGGAAGGTGGACATTTTGTTTACAAGAGCCAAAGGCACTGTTTGAAAATGCACCACCTCTGAGCCTCAGCGTACCAGTGTAGGAAGGCTGTGGTCTTAATTTAGTCTGCACGCATCATCACATTAAGAAGAGAGAGAGAGAGAGAGACAGACAGACAGACAGAGAGACAGAGGGAGAGAGCAAGTGAGAGATAAGCAGTGATGGGGAAAGATAAAGGAGGGAGAAAGAGAGAGAGAGCACAGAGAGAGAGTGAATCAGTGATGGGTAAAGATAGAGGAGGGAGAGAGAGAGAGAGAGAGAGAGAGAGAGAGAGAGAGAGAGAGAGAGAGAGAGAGAGAGAGAGAGTGTGATGGAGGATACCCATGACCATATGAGGAGTCCCATGTTCTTCCATTCACACATTCAATCAGCTGACTCACTCACTCACTGCTGTGCTGAGTTGCAGAAGCATGACAAGCATCCAAAGTCACAGCCATGGCACCAAACAGAGATGTGTCATGGGTGGGTGAATGTAAACAGCGCTTGACATAACAGTTGCCTGGCGATCTTGCGTCTCTAGACATATAGAGCATCTGGTCTGGTCAGCGTAGACATTTTTACTGTGTAAAAAGTACACAGGTACCCAGAGTACCAGTGAATTGAAAAGATGTATGGAGAATCGGGATGATTGGAAGCAACGATGGAAGGCTCGTCTGAGGACGACCTAGAGAAAGTTTGACTCTCTAAGTGAGGGCCAGATACTCCTTGATAGGGTGTATCCGGCCCTACTCTCAAAGTGTTGAATTAAAACCTCTATTGTAACCTTGTTACTACCAAATGATGACCATGGATTAAATGAACTCATTATGTCATGGCAATGTTTATTATTATCATTTAGTATTATAATTTAGTTGAGTTTTGTCAGCATCTGTGAGTTGGAACGTCGACAATCCCATCAGCATCAAAGATCTAGCCTACCACTGCACATTTTACTATGAAGTGACAGGAGAGCAGGGGTTCAGGAGTGCATTTCCCGAAGTCACAATTGCTAATTTCCCATTGGCAATTACCCAAGTTGCTAACTGGCTAGCAATTACGCTTTTGAGAAACGCACCCCAGTTCAGTCTGTGTGGCAGCAGTGCGGGCTGGCCTGGCAGATGTGGATTGACAGTACAGTAGCGCTCTGTTCAGGGGGGTGTAGGCAGGCTGGGGGGGCTGTGACAGATGTGCAGGCAGACTCCACTCCACAGTCTTTTGCTTTACACCCCCACCCTCTCCGCCGGCTCTTCCTGTAAATAATAAATCTCCATGTGACCCACTGACGGGGAGAGGAGAATGGGCACTCCGCTGCTCCTGGTATAGGACGGCAGACGCTCGCCTGGTCGCTCTGCATCATTCAGTACCAGTTCATTCAGAAACAACAGCGTTTTGAGCCACTTACAGTTTGCCTTTTATTGTAACGATGTCAAACATGTTCCGTTTTTGAAGCGAAGCAGGCATAAATGACTACCAGTTTCAGGCAGAAAGCCACTGTAAACAGAGGTGTGTATGTTTATGTCTATGCAACTTATATCTGTTTTAAACGCATTGAATGGAAGGTGTCTGACATCAAGAGAACAAGGAATACTGTATTGGCTTATCTATATTGGCTCTCTGTGAATGTGCAGTGCACTTGTGTTTTTTCCTCATGTAGTGCAAAGAATATATAACCTTGCAATGTAAGGTTTGTGAACATATATTGCGTGCATCTGTGTTTTTTTTTGTCTGTTTTGACTTTGTTGTGATGTTTTAGTGATATCACATGATATACATAGTACAGTCTGAGCAGCTGATCATCAATAATGCATTTCTGCATAAAATATGGAGAGAGAGAGAGAGAGAGAGAGAGAGAGAGAGAGAGAGAGAGAGAGAGAGAGAGAGAGAGAGAGAGAGAGTGCAAAGTAGTGATAAAGAGAAGGAGCAAAGCTGACATGTCTGCTGCTTTTTCTTTTTGTCTTGGTGAGTGGAGCAGTATTGGGGCAGTGTTGTGTAGTATCGTAAGCAATTGCATGTGTACATTATTTTAAGAGGTGGGAATTTGTTTTTAAAATTACTTTCCAAGTTTTGTATTTGATTGCACATTAATTGATGGCAAGTCTATTTTAGTCCACGCACTGATGAAGGCTTGATAGCCGAAACGCGTTTGCTTGTGGACATGGTGGTAATCTATAAATAAATAATGAGACGTAGTTTGTGAGTGTGGATTTTTCTTCTTTAAGTTGATACCTTTTATCGCGCACCCAAAGACATTAGTTTTTTCCAAGAAGTCCTCTGACAAAACTTGAAGTCTATTTTAGTAACACATCACATTTGGCAAGGGCATGCAAAGAAATATAACTTGAAAAATCCCCTCTACCACCAAAAAATTCTGAAGATTGCACTGCCATACATTTTGCCAAGATGTTTAATCTTGGACGTTGAAGTTGGGACACCATGTTGGATTTTGGAGTGTTTCGCAAACTCTATATCAATTAAATCACAGCCAGGGAGCTTTTTCGGTGTGCAGATATTTATTCATCACCCATAACAATTGATTTTCGGTTTGACACCCACTTCATACTTTTTGTTTTGCAAACTCTGCCTTGGTTATTTCCCTGCTGGTGCTATGCTGAAGACCTTATTCTCTTCTGCTCTGTAGTCATCAAGTCAAATTAGATCTGACCTCTTGGCTCAGGGGAAAGGGACAGGCTGTGGCTCTTGGCCCTTGACAGTGTTAAATGATCCGGCTGTCAAACTCTTGAGGAGGGAGGAGGGGCTGAGGGGGGAGATGAGGAAGACCGAATGCAAGCCACAGAGCTAAATTAGATTAAGTCTGTGGCATGTGTGTGCGTGTGCATGTGTTTGTGTGTGTCTGCGTGCTGCATGTACTTTTGTGCATACTTGGGTACGTACGTGCGTGCATGTGTGTGTCTAAAACAGAGAGTGTGTGCGGGAGAGAGTTTGTGTGTATTTGCGCGTGTGCTTGTGTGTGTGTGTGTGTGTGTGTGTGTGTGTGTGTGTGTGTGTGTGTGTGTGTGTGTGTGTGTGTGTGTGTGTGTGTGTGTGTGTGTGTGTGTGTGTGTGTGTGTGCGCGCGCGTGTGTGTGTGTGTGTGCGTGTGCACGTGTTTTTGGTTTGTTTGTTTGTTTGTTTTGTTTGTTGGTGCAGGGATGTCCTTCTAAAACTGGTTTTCCTCACATACCTGGATGTCTCAAACCTCCTGGGACAGCGTCATATTTCTGTTTTGCAGAAACAGAACATGAGATCATAGAATTTCGAGGTTTGCTACTCAATCTGATTTAGTGTTCTGTTCAGGTGGGATGCCAAGCCGCACACTTGAAACAGTCTTCTTTGTGCCTGGTTGCACATGCAGGCTTTATACATTGAGGGTTGTGTATGAGAGAGAGGGAGAGAGAGAGAGAGAGAGAGAGAGAGAGAGAGAGAGAGAGAGAGAGAGAAAGAGTAAGAGAGGGAGAGAGTAACTACAGAATCGCAGCAAAAAAGTTTAAAGCGGGTCACTTCATTCCGCCCAGCTTAAAATCTGAATTTTACTCTTTGCCCAAATCTCAATTGCGGGATTGTGGACTCTGGTCTAATCCACTGTGTTGAATTTTGGCTTTGTTTGCAAACCCCCCTCTGGGTGCCAGACCACACGAGCATAACCACATGAGGAGGGGGGGGGAAAGAGTTTTTGTTCTTGCACTATTCGACCTCTCTGTGGGCTTTCCTGCATTGGAGTAGGCCAACGTTGTGTCGATATGAGCCACGCATCGAGCTGAGCTTCCACTAGATTACAACACACAACAGTGTAAGCACCCCTAGGGGTTAGGGTTAATGTTTGGGCTATGCTAACAGTCTATTGGCAGCTCATCTCGACAAAGCAGCCCATCTCGACAGGGCATTATTCGCCCACGTCATGGTATTTGTCGGACAAACTTGACGGATGCCTTTGTGTTTGTGTAGGCATTAATCAAAAGTAGGTGAGCTCTGATTACATCCTGGCCTCAGGGGAGACCAGCGTGGTCCCTGAAGGAGGACAGTGTGTGGTACTGTACTCAGCAGGGGCCACTTTACTGTGTGCTCCATCCATGGCTCCCTGGCCTGTGAAGTTCAGGGTTAAGTCAGCAGAGTTAACCTATTTTGACCAGGAGATGCATCTGTGTGGTTTTTACCTTTCATTCCGGCTGCCTGATCTATGAGTATGTACCATTAAACACCGGGAGTGACATTTATGTGGTTTTCAACAATGGCAGCATTTTGAAAGTACACGGCAAATGTAAAAAAAATGCTCTGGTTTTAAAAGCCTGTATACATTATGTCGCAAAGGCAAAAAACGGCTTTTTTAGCAGGTGTGTTCAGGTCAAAATAGGGTTAAGTTGAAGGGAACTAGATCAGATTTCTTATTGTAGCTTGAAAATGCTTCGTCGGGACTTCCTCAGGTCTTTCAGAAGTAGTGATCAGCGGAATACTGTACTAGACTAGTTTTTGAAAAGACTTGGTCGTTGGTCGTTGCAACCATAGAATCACACTACTACAACATCACACAGAGGCTTTAGAAATACATTACAACTTGGTGGGTAGTGTACCACCATTTCCACCATTAGCAATTTTATGCCAATGACCATGTTTGGAGTCCAGCGTGGACCTGTTGGTGACTAATAGTTTAACAACCTCCCCAGCACATTTTACGCAGTACATTAGATCTCTCAGCGCTGCGGCTCAGAGTATTAAAATGTACTATACTGTATATTAATTTATTATTTTTTACTCCAAAATCACTGTCCGCATAAACAGAGTGCATCTTTCATAAAGATGCTGTCTCATGGCGTGCCCTGCTTAACCACAGGAGTTGAGCTAAACCTCTCCAACCCCTCTGTTGTAGGTCTACTTGTTTATTGACTAACTGTAAGCTGAAAGTGGATTTAGCTTACATGGGGGAAATCGAAAGCGCCCAAGTGGCTTGAAAGACCCTCTTGTTTTACTATCTCTGACTCTCACTCTTGTGATTTGAAGTGCTCTGTGTCTTTCTGTGTGTGTGTGTGTGTGTGTGTGTGTGTGTGTGTGTGTGTGTGTGTGTGTGTGTGTGTGTGTGTGTGTGTGTGTGTGTGTGTGTGTGTGTGTGTGTGTGTGGTTGCTTCGTCTCAGGTTAACATTAAAATTCTCTTTCTCTGGAGTGTTCTGTGGCACACTGTGCTAAGATCCATGCTATATACGGGCAGCATTGTTCATGGGGACCCAGGTTGGTATCCGGCCTGGGTCAATTCCCAACCCTACCCCATGTCTCTCTCTACCCCCGTTGTTTCCTGTCTCGTCATTGTTCTGTTGGCATAAAAGTCATAAAAGGCCAAAAATATAGGAGTATATGAATTTAATATTGTATAGTAGAGAGGCAGTAGAGTGTACTTTATTGTCCCCAGCAGGCAGGGCTTTGAACCGGTTCAAGGAACGAAAAACGAAAACCAGGAACTTTTTGTATTTTACAGGGAACAGAAACGAAACCGGAACCGTTATTATTTTTTATGTTCTGGAACGGAAACACTTATTTAAAAATAATGGTAACCGGTTAATACCGGTTAATACCGTTCCTCAAACTTAAAAAAAAGTAATTATTTTCCTGTGATATTCTCTGACTGAATGGAGAGAGAGCTGTGGATTACAAAGTCTCCACTCCACATCTTAAATAAGAGAAACCACTGTCATACAATGATGCAATGGAAACTCTTGTAAACTTTTGTAAGATGTTGCAGAGAAGCGTGTCTAAAGCGCACCGAGAATGTTCAAAATTATTGGGCATCCATGTCCGCTTCAAATATGCACAAACTCACAATGTCCATCATAGCACTCCCCGTGTCCCAAGTCAGCGTCGAGCACGCATTTTCATCATTGAGGTTTATTCTCCGCTTAGGCCGTCCCTGAACGACAAAATTCTGGAGGATATTCTTTTCATCCGCTTGAATAAACAGTTTGGAAGTAGGCTGACTCATTTGCACTTCCGTCTTTCTTGGTTAATTATCGTCAGTTAGGCCTATGGGGAGTAATCAGCTGACAGGAACGAAATTAACCGTTCCGGGAACAATATTTTTTTGTTCTAACCGGTTCGGGAACGTCAATTTATTGGTGGAACTCATAACCGGAAACGTTATAATTCTGTTTCTGTTCGGAACGGAACGTTTGGAAAAAAATAACGGTTCAAAGCCCTGCCAGCAGGAAATTTGTCTTGGGATTCAACAATCACTGCATTGCATCCAGTACTCACTCATACCCAGCATACAGCATAACATAAAAAAACATTAAAAACTTAAGAAACATTAAACAAAACTGTGCACTGCCTGTGCATGGCATGTCTATCTTTCATTAAGCATGCTTATGGCATTCAGTATAAAATAGTTCTTATATTTGTTCAGTCTGCAGTTCAATGTGGTGGGTGAATTCATATTGCAGAATGTGTGTGGGGTCCTCTAGACTGTAATATTATGCATTAAATGGACTGTATACTATGAATTAAAAACAGATTCTCTTTTTTTTCTGTCTTTGCCTTCTCCTCTCAGGTTAAGCGGTGGCCAGGGCTCCGGCTCCCCGCGTGAGTCTCCGCAGCCATGGCGAAGCGCGAGAGCAACAGCAGCAGCAGCAGCAGCCCCGTGGTGCGGCAAATAGACAAGCAGTTCCTGGTCTGCAGCATCTGCCTGGACCACTACCACAACCCCAAAGTCCTGCCCTGCCTGCACACCTTCTGCGAGAGGTACAGTACAGCCTCTCCTCTAGGGCCCTGCCGTGGCTCTTACGGTAGAGCACTGGGTTACTACGCCGGCGACTCAGGTTCGATTGCGGCCGGGTCATTTACTGATCCTTCCCCGGCTGTCTCTCCCCACTCATTTCCTGCCTCTCCTCCGCTGTCCTGTCGAAAATAAAGCTATAAAAAGCCTTAATATATTATGTTCAGCTCCTTGAGCATGGCGGAACTGCAGACCTTTGGAGAGAACTAGGTTTGCTTCATCCATCTTAATTGGGCAAACTTGGCCTTGTTCTTTCTCCTCACCTCTGCCTGTGTATCGACTCTACATCTCGCCCATCTATACCCCCTGGCTTGATAAATCTCTTCCTTTGGGAACAAATCAGGGCTAGTGTAGTTGTCCCGCAACGCTTCAGATTAAGTCAATTAAGCCCATGTTGCCCCAGTGCTTCATATCTCCTGCATATCTACTCCTGAGCTGACCGCAGCTGTTTAAGTCCGGTGAGCTCTTCCAATCAATAGCCATTTGTAAAGTGTCTGTCGCTTTAAGGGAAGGATCCATTGGGAGCCTTGCAGTGCAGGAGAACCGGGTGATTTGAGGTATGCAGGAGTGGGATAGAGAGTAGGACTACAGTACTTCTATGGTCTTGTCTGGCCTTGCCTTGGTTGTTAATCATTTCTGAGATACAGACAGAAATGTGTATATGCATATTATTGTAATTAGAGTAATTAGTAATTAATAATAAATACTGAATCAGACGGCCTGTAAATTCCAAATGCCACTCTCAATATTTTTTTCCAACTCTGTATTTCAGTGTCCATCTGCCATTCTTCATGCTGCAGCCAGACGACAATACAAAGTCTCGTGGTGATTGTCACGTTTTCAGAGGTCCAGATGCCTGCTGGCTGGCATTGGGTTATCTTTGCGGGCGTTCGCCCAGTCATGTGAGGGCATGCTTCCAGAGGTCATAGTGCCAACAAGCAATCTGCACTCCCATGCCCATCAACACCCGAGGGCATTGCCAACTTTTTCACGTCAGCGACAATTATGCTTGTAGTTGCCGTGACGTCACGAGTCAAGTTGTTGTTTTGGGGAAAGTCCTTTCAGTGATGTGATGAGTGGTTGTATATAGAGCTACAAGTGCTACCTTGTCGATGGTTGCAGAGTTGTGTTTTCCCCCATAAAAATGAGTTGCTCAGCGATAGTAGCAAAGTGTCCGAATGACTGCAAGGACTGAGAGACAATTGTGACTACCCACAAGAAAACAGGCCGGCAGTAGGCCAGGGGGCATATTGAGTTATGTAGAGATTCTGTGCAGATCCTAAGCTTTACATTGACACCCTATAAATGGAAATCTGGTGATATCTGATGAACCAGAGGCGTTTTGAATGTGTTCACTTGGAGTAGACAACAAAGAATTAAGCTCTGAAAGCGCCTCTAACCCATTGAAAAGACATAAAGCTAACCCTATGTTTTTAGACAAACCCAACACTGTTTTCTGGAACATTGAGTAGCTTACTCAAGTTCAACCTGTGCATTCTGGAAAAAAATGAAAATCACTAACTATTTATTTTGCTTTTCAATTTCATGTGGCTTGTTGCCTTGTGGCTGGTCACATTTGTGTTACACTTAACCTCCCTTACTCATTCTTCTTTTTCTTGTTTCTTCACCATTCTCCTCTTTCTCTCTATCTGCTTCCCTTCTCTATCTTCTCTCCTCTTGTCTTTCTCTCTGTCTTCCTCCCTGTTTTTGGTCCCGCTCCTCTAGGTGTTTACAGAACTACATTCCTCCCGAGTCTCTGACGCTGTCATGTCCCGTGTGTCGGCAGACGTCCATCCTGCCTGAGAAGGGCGTGGCGGCGCTCCAGAACAACTTCTTCATCACCAACCTGATGGAGGTCCTCCAGAGGAACCCCGAGTGCTCCCCGCCGGAGGCCTGCAGCGTGCTGGAGTCTGTCAGTGCTGCGGTGGCCGGCAAGCCCCTCTGCTGCCCCAACCACGAGGGCAAAGTAAGAGCAAAGGGTTGTATGGTATGGTGGCAGTGCTGTGGGAACGCCACTAGCCCCTATTAGAAATTAGCTGTTTCCAAAATGGCAATGACCAAGTCGTTATGTATTACTTAAGGACCTGTGTATTGTCATAGCGTTGTAGTACCATGGTAGTAACGTTTTTTTCATCGGCTATGACAGCGTTCCATTGGTGTGTTAAGAGGCTACCATTGTCCAGTGTCCAGTGACATGTCCAATGACATGTCTCCTGTCCCAGACATGAGGAAAAACTGAGGCTTATGGCACCAGTAAAACATCATTTTTACATTATGTTTCTATGCCCAGTAACCAGGGAAGCCCTCCCCTGTCTCAATCATGTGGCCAAATAACACTCAAGAGCACATGATGTTAAAGACCAATGATGTGTACAATCATCTTTACATGTTTACCATCATTATGCTTACACGTCCATGTAACATTTCCCTTAGTGCAGAGCCCATGTTATAACCTTACTGTCACCAAAATTGTAATGGCCATGTCTTAATCTGTTACGTAAGGCTCTTGGTACAGTCATAGCAATGTTGTTATGATGTAGTTGAGTATTTTCAGCAAATAGTGAATAGGCCCGCCGGCGACCCCATCTGCAGTAAGAGGCTACGCTGTGTGATACATGCTGGCACTGGGAAGCCCCTGCACTTTCCCAAACATGAGGGCAAAGTAAGCCTCTTTAAGAGCACACGTCCAGTAACAAACTCTGTCATTTAGATGTCTTTCTCTTGACCAATCACAGGCTTTCAGTATCATCAAAGACTGATGGATATTTTTTTTTAAAGTTAAATCTTGGATGGTAGCATGCCCAAAATGCAGGATTTGGACAACTGTAAATCAGGCTTAAAAGCATATAGTACCATACTGTGTTGCATCATGTTTACATGCTCAGTAACCAGGGAAGCCCTCTCCTGCCCCAAACATGAGGGCAAAGTAAGATTATGTCAGAGTACACAAGACCAAATGATGTGTACCATCATGTTTCCACATACAGTATTTGCCATCATTATGCCTACATGTCCAGCAGGGCTCTAAATTAACACGAGACAAATGGCCAAATGCTGGTGAAATTTCAGTTTGGATGGTAGAAAAGACGAACTTACTATCCACTTTTACCCATTAGTGGGTGCGTGCTTGGCTAGCAAGATTAACATCCACTGTCCATTTTGGCTGGTGATGAATTAATGGAATTCAGAGCCCTGATTTTCAGCAACACTTAAACTCAGTGATATGCTCTTGTTGAGAAGCCTCTTTCCTTCCCCAATTAGGCTGGCAAAGTCGGCTAAGGCTCTTTTAGAGCATATGACCGATGACGTTGCTCCATGTTTACTTGTTTTTGTATGCTCTTCTGCCTCAAGCATGAAGGAAAAGTACTGTAAGGAAAGCGAGATTGTAAGACCAAGGATGTGTGCCATCATGTTTACATTGTGTTTACATGTCCAGTAACGTTCAGCACATTAAACTGTGCAACATATGCGGTTGTTGGGTAGCCCATTTCATGCCCCAATCATGAGGGCAAAGTAAGACTCATAGCCTTTGATTGCAGATGGGCCTATTGATGGGCATATTCACTCTTTTCTGAGCAGAAACTCAACTCCATCATAACAACATTGCTAAGACATTACCAAGAGACTTAAGTAACAGATTAACGGGGTCATTGCTATTTGTTAACAACAGGGCCTCTGGTAATAGGAAATAAGGCCTCTGTGCAAAGAGGTTAAAGCTTTCACGTAGAGCCTCTATTATTGGCTTGTTACCAAAATGGTAATGGCCAAGGCTTAACCTTTTACTTAAGCCTCTTGGTAGTGTCATAGCAATATTGCAATGATGTAGTTGACATTTTCAGCAAAAAGCGAGTGGGATCACAGGCAATCCCATATACACCAAATAGCTACAACTACATGGAATCATGTCTGCATGTGTACAGGACATGTTTGTTACAGTACTATGGACAAAATAACCCATACATAGTATGTGTGATAATACTGTAGATGCAGTTAAATATTTCCATACAGTCCAGCCTATGAAATAATACACTTTTGGGCCCTTGGAATATCAGTAATAAAATAATGTCTCAAAAGGGCCCCTGACATGTTCATAACTCTATAGATAGACTATGTGAACTGTTTCTTTATCGTGTCTGTGGCTTTCTAAGTCTGTGTCAGAGATGTATAACAGTAGCTGTAGAAGTAAAAGAAAAGTGAAAAGTCTCACGAAGAACTCATTAGGTGCAGTGGAATAACTGGTGTAAGAACTATGTAATATCATGTGCCAGTGTTGTACTTACATCATGACTTAACTATCTACTTCTACTTCTACTTTATGTACCTCTAGGGCATTTCTCAAAGTTACAAGTAACATCTGGACATTTTTTGCTAATTTCACCAAAGACTATCCAATCAGTTCTAAGTGTAGTTAATAATTGGATACACCTTGGAAAAGTGGGTGTTACACGTCCTAATAAGGCAAGAACAATGAACTTTGAGGAATACCCTCTGTTCGGTTTCTTTGCCATGCCAGTGGCAGGAGTGCTGACTTGCTCACTGCTACCCTCTGCAGGTGATGGAGTTCTACTGCGAGTCGTGTGAGACGGCCATGTGCCTGGACTGCACGGAGGGAGAGCACAGGGATCATGTGACCGTCCCCCTAAGAGATGTCTTGGAGCAGCACAAAACCGCTCTCAAAAAACAGTTGGACACTATTGGAAACCGGTAAAAAGGAATGCACGTGCACGCACGCGCGCGCGCGCGCACGCACGCACGCACGCACGCACGCACGCACGCACGCACGCACGCACGCACACACACACACACACACACACACACACACACACACACACACACACACACACAGCTCAGCCCAGACCAGAGGCCCTACAGAACACAGCTGATTTACACATTCCTTCCTCTGTCAGAGAACATGACTTTTAATGGCAACTAGATTGCATTCTCGCAGAAAATGCTGGAAGCGGGCTTGCCTTTTGGGGCAGAGCTGAGCAGTTTTATTTTTGATATCTATATACTAAATTAAAAACAAACTACTATTGTGAAAACAAAGCTAAAAGAAAAGTTGGAAAAATGTATCCACCCAGTCAGAAGTTATGGGCCAAACAATTCAGCCATCTTGGATTCAGCCATCTTGAAAGTGTTGTAGCTCCGCGTGTTGGGGATATACTAAATGACATACCTGCTATTTTAAGTTGTCTAAGGAACACTGCATATGATATAATTTTGAAAATCAACATGGGTCCGAGTGGGATTCGAACTCACAACCTCCATATCTCTAATCCAGCACCTTTGCCATTGATACTAAATGACATACATGCTATTTTAAGTTGGCTTAGGAACACTGCATATGATATCATTTTGAAAATCAACATTGGTCCGAGTGGGATTCGAACTCACAACCTCCATAACTCTAATCCAGCACCTTTGCCATTGATACTAAATGACATACATGTTATTTTAAGTTGGCTAAGGAACACTGCATATGATATAATTTTGAAAATCCACATGGGTCCGAGTGGGATTCAAACTCACTAACTCCATGTTTCTACTCCGGCACCTCTACCATTCAGTCAAGCAGCTGGCTGTCATAAGCATTCCAGCAAGACAATATCACATTGCAATGAAGAGCTGAACAATAGAATTCTAGAATTGTAGTGCAGCTGCTCGTTAAGAATAGAATGTTGAGAGAAAGTGACAGTTGAGATGGAACCCTTTATTGGCAGCACCTGTTCTGATTGTCTGTATGGCAGTTAGTATTGTGCTCTAAGGCAGAGGGCATACTCAAAACAGTTTCTAGTTTTTAGATCTCTGTTGTTAAAAAACTAAAAAGAATTGGCACATATTCTGCTCACAGATTGGAGTCATATGGGTGATCTTTCTAACAGTCCTAGAATGAAGTTTATAGGTTAAACGGTTCAGTCACAAATGGACGTCTTCTGGAAGATGTGCTGACCTCTTCAGAAAGGCACTTCAAGAATCAATAGGAAAAGCCATTGGGCCAGCTCATCACTTTTTACACACCTGCCATTTAAAAAGTAATGGGAGTTGGGACATGATCTTTTCACCGTTTGGAGTCATCTCATAGAGCTCGCTAACAACACGTCAACTAAACTTATAGGTGCAAGTGTTGATGATTTATGAAAGAAAAAGCTTCCTACACTCTGATCCCTAGAGTGGCGGAACCTTCATTCAAGAGCATTCTACCATCTGCACAAAATCGCTGAAAACGAAAAAAACGACAAGGGGTATGGACACACTAAGATTTTTTAAAAATCTCCAAGTCGAGCCGGTCGTTTTAGTGTTTGAACGGTGTCTCTATCTCGAAAGGCCTAGGAGGAGAAGCGATTTCTATTTTTACAGCCCTGCACAAGAGAAGCAAGCAAGCAAGCAAGAAACTGGACTTAGAGATTACTGTAAGCGTGACAAGCCTGCTTAATAATAATAAACTGTACTTAGAGATTAGTATAAGCGTGGCAAGTCCGCTTAATAACACAGACCAATGCATTACAAGCATCAACATGCCATGTAAGGACATTTTTATTGTCAGAAATATCAGCAACAGCAGCAAAATAAAGTACAAATATATTAAATTTATAAATATTAAAAAAAATGTTGTTATGCAAAATCAAGTGTTTTAATGAGATGATTATTTGAGTATTTCAGCTGACTGACAAGACTGTAGACTAGAGTAGGGAAACCAGAAAGGACTGAATACTGAATACACAGATCCAACACATCACTACCACATATCATTATCACATACATGTATCTTAATACATATCTATATACATTCCCTTGCATACTATACATAATTCACATGGCACAAATGCAGCCTATGGCTCACCCATTAACACACATCTGCATGCATACATCCACTTAGCTATGTTAAAAATAAAAGCTGATGAATAATTGCTCCCACGTCAGGCTTCCTCAACTCACGGCGGCCATCGAGCTGGTGAGCGAGATCTCCAAGCAGCTGACGGAGAGGAAGAACGAGGCGGTGACGGAGATCAACGCCACCTTCGAGGAGCTGGAGCGGGCGCTACAGCAACGCAAGAGCGCCCTCATCACCGACCTGGAAAACATCTGCAATGCCAAGCAGAAGGTACATCCATTACATTGTATTACATTACATTGCATTATATCACATTACATTGCACTTAGCTGACACTTTCGTCCAAAGCCATTTACACACTCCTCACAGACCTGGAAGAACACCTACAATGCCAAGCAGAAGGTAGAGAGATTTATGTTAGATCCACTGAATTACATTAGATTACATTACTGTCACGCTCACTGACAGCTGGGCTTAACATCACACTTACATTTAGCCGACACTTATCCAAAGCCAGTTATGGTATGCCTTCAGTACAGGCCTGGAAGAACATCTGCAATGCCAAGCAGAAGGCAAGGCAGATCCACCACACTGCATTATGTGACCTTACTACAAATAGCTGGCACTTTTATCCGAAGCCACTCATGCCCTCACCACAGACTTGGAGAACACCTGCAACACCAAACAGAAATCCACTAAATTACATTACATTATTTTACATTGCATTACATCTGCAATGCCAAGAAATAGGTAGATTCAGAGGCAGATTATTTCTGTAATGTTTCACTAGGGTTGTGGGCGCACTCTAACTGTCATGCCAACACACCTGGCTGTTTGGTGTAGCAGTAAGTGCCCAGTAATGGCTTGCGGTGGCAGTCAGAGCACACACACAAGCCTAGTGATGGGCAACCCATCACAAACATTATTTGTAGCCACACCAGTGGTACTTGTAACACCTTACATGTGGTCTTGTTGACCTCATCTTACCTGACTTCATGTGGTCTTGCCTTGCACGCTACAATGCTACACGGATACATTGACTTTCACTAGCTTAGCGACATATTGCCTCTTTTAACTTGTCTTAAAGCAAGACAACGCTTAACATGAAAAATAAGACACTTTACCACCTTTATAAACCCCTGCCAATGATTTTAACTGTATTAAGCCCCAAAATAGTGGCATACCCCTTTAAGGTTTGTCCAGGCTTACGCATGGGACAGTGAGATCTTTCTAACTTGTGATTCGTGTTTAACTTCCTGACATTATTTTACCCTGTGCATCTGTTAATGTCTTTGGCTCTAGTGCCCTCTGCTGGTTAGTTTTGTCATTTCTACTTTTTTGGTGTTTTTCCCCATGGTTTCACCCTGTATGCAATGCAGCATCTGACAATTGTTGTATTGGTCTTTCCCTTTATCAACATCTCTTGGTGTCTTTTCTCAATTCCCATTTCCTTACGTTTTGCTAGTGTCTGTTGTCAATTCTGGTTAGTCTTGAGTTTCTACTTTTTGGTGTACATCTGACAACAGCTGTATTGGTCTTGCCTCGACCTACCGACCTCTCTTGTTCCCGTTTCCTTCCTTTTACTCTTTTTGCTCATTTTATTCTTTCTCACCTACTCTCAGTGATCACCCCACCCCCCCGTCCACTATTCTCTATCATGTCTCTAGCTCCCTCTCTTCCCTCCCTCTCTTCCCTCTCTCTCTTCTCTCTCTTACTCACTGTGTATGTCCCTCCGTCCCCCTCTCCTACCAGGGAGGTATGCCAAGATCCTGGCTAAGTGGTAATTCAGGTTAAATGAACCTTGAGGTAGTGGTAAACCATCTAATGCAAGAGCCTGGAGTCCGTATTTTCATAGCTAAATGTTGCATGTGGGGTATCTATTAGTAGATTTACAACTTCGTGCAGGTTAACGTAGCCAGGTGCGTCACCTACCCATGTGCTTTGGAATACAGTACTCCCCAGATGCTGTAGGCCCAGATGTCGCTGCTGCTATACTCTCTAGCGCCCTCCCTTCCGCCTGTCTCTTCTCTATCTCTGTCACTCACTGTGTATCTGCGTATCTCCTTTTCTCTCTTTTTCCTCTGCCTTTCCTCTCCACCGCCCTCCCCTCTTCTCTCTTGCTTGCTCTCTCTCTCTCTCTCTCTCTCTCTCTCTCTCTCGCTCTCTCTCTCTCTCTCTCTCTCTCTCTCTCTCTCTCTCTCTCTCTCTCTCTCCCCCTCTCTCTCTCTCTCTCTCTCTCTCTCTCTCTCCTCCCAGGTGCTGCAGGCCCAGTTGTCTCTGCTGCTGCAGGGGAAGGAGCACATCCAGAGCAGCTGCAGCTTCACGGAGCAGGCCCTGTCGCACGGCAGCGCCACCGAGGTGCTGATGGTCCAGAAGCAGATGAGCGAGCGCGTGGCCGCGCTGGCCAATCACGACTTCCCTGAGCGGCCGCACCAGAACGCACACCTAGGCTGCCAGGTATCTTATTCCGCCCTGGAGCATGCAACAATGTTGTTTAACTGTGCCCTTGAACGTGCAACGATGTTGATTCATTCATTATATTACATCACATTATATTTGCCAGGTGCTTTTGTACGAAGCTCAGCCCTGGAATGTGCGATGATGTTGTTTTATTGTGACCTGCAACTTGCAATGATGTTGTTTTATTCTGCCCTATAATATACGTGTCAATGCATTATGTCTTTGACAAGTGGTAATTTATTAAATTATATGTTACAAATGATAAATGTATAGTTTATAATATAAAAAATGCTTATGCTTATGCTTTCTCACTGTCAGGTGGAAACGGAGGGTCTGCGGCGTTCCATCCAGAACCTCGGGGTGCTCCTGACCACGGCCGCGGTGGGCCACACCAGCGTGGCGACAGGCGAGGGCCTGCGTCACGCCGTAGTGGGCCAGCACGCCTCGGTCACCGTCACCACCAAGGACAAGGACGGCGAGCTGGTGCGCTCAGGCAACGCCATGCTGCGAGCCGAGATCACGGCGGTGGCGGACGGCTCACGTGCGGCGGAGCCCGACGTCACGGACAACAAGAACGGCACGTACGAGGTGGGCTACACGCTGCGCTCCGAGGGCGAGTTCGCCTTCGCCCTCCAGCTCTACGGCCAGCCGGTGCGCGGCAGCCCCTTCCGGCTGCGCGCCATCAAGCCCTCGGACGTGCCGCAGTCGCCCGACGACGTGAAGCGCCGCGTGAAGTCGCCCAGTGGCACCGGCGGCCACATCCGGCAGAAGGCCGTCAGGAGGCCATCCAGCATGTACAGCACCACCAAGAAGAAGGAGAACCCCATCGAGGACGAGCTCATCTATAGAGTGGGTGAGTACGCAGAGTTGTGCACTACCACGTTTCTATGGAGAAGTAGTTAGTTTAGTAGAGTAACGTAGCCTACGTATGCTTACTGTAGTTTAGTTTAATTTAAATTAGCTACAACACCATTAAGGAGAAGGAGAACCTCTTCGGAGATGAGCTCATCTACAGAGTGGGTGCATAGATTACTGGGAATAGTTCTATTCCATTGCGGAATAGGTCGAATTTTGACATTCCAGTTTCTAACTCCATAAAACAATGCAGAAAGACTTGAAAAGAATTTAGGGTGTAACATAGTCAAATGTTCTATCGAACAGCTTCCTTGGAGGTCTGCACTCTCTGAGTGCATTTCTAGTTGGATTTTTTTTTTTCTCACTGCTTCTCCATATCTATGACTCTGGTTGCCTGTTTGCCTGCATGTCTATTTTGAACAGGCTCAAGAGGTCGAGAGAAGGGTGAGTTTACTAATCTGCAAGGCATATCAGCCTCCGTCACTGGCAGAGTCGTGGTGGCGGACAGCAACAACCAGTGCATCCAGGTAAACACTCATTCTTAATTATTGTGTGATTGTGAGCTAGATTGTCCGAATAGGATGCTTTTGCAAAGATTTTTTTCTTTCCTTTCTTTTAAATGGAAATCTATGTGACATACTGTTACGTCCTCTTGACTGTCTTTGCCTTGCATTGGTTTATTTACTTACTGTACCTTTTTAATTCGTTTAAGCTGTTTAACCCTCTGACCGTCTAACCCTCCCAAGGGCTTTCACTTAAAACATTTTATGCAAATTAGATATACTCAAGTATAGTTAAGTGCTTGTGCTAAAAACACTCATCCTTCTACAATAGATAATCATTTCAAGATATAATTTTCTCAAACCACTATAACAACTGTCTAGTGCACACTTTACAATGCTGTGGATCAGTCACTAATACTCACATTTCCTTCTTTGATGCAGGTGTTTACAAATGACGGGCAGTTCAAGATGAGGTTTGGGGTCAGGGGTCGTTCTCCCGGACAACTGCAGAGGCCCACAGGCGTCACTGTGGATATGAATGGTGATATCATAGTGGCGGACTACGACAATAGGTGGATCAGCATATTCTCACCGGATGGAAAGTTCAAGGTAAGCTCTGATGCCTTTCAATGTTTCCATTTTTGAAAGTATATTTTTGGTCATTATTGTCTTTTAGATAGGACAGTTCCTTTTTGTCTATTAGATAGGACAGAGAAGATGGTAACAGGAAGTAGGTGAAAGAGAGACATGGCATAAGGTTGGGAAACATCTAGCCTGGTTCCTACAAGACCTCTGTGTGTGTGTGTGTGTAGCTCTAGAGCCCCCTAGTGGCCCACGGAACTACAGGTCGTCCAAGAGACAGACAAGGAAACAATCAGGCCGGGTTCGAACATGGTCCATTCATGCCAATCATGACTTTGCTATGGAATATGGGAAATTGAACCAACATCATTGTTCTTTTTTATATTTGTTCATCACAGGTAATTTGATGTTGATTGTACTTATCTAAAAGTGGAAAGTGATGTGTACTGACCTTTAGTTGTTGTTTTTTTGTGTGCTCCAGAGCAAGATTGGCTCAGGGCGGCTTATGGGCCCCAAAGGAGTAGCTGTGGACCGTAACGGTCACATCATCGCCGTGGACAACAAAGCCTGCTGCGTCTTCATCTTCCAGTCCAATGGCAAGCTCGTCACCAAATTTGGAGCCAGAGGAACCTCCGACAGGCAATTTGCAGGTACAGAACTTTTTTATGAACGTTCAAACCTGCTTGAATTGCCACGTGGATGGTGTGCAGCAAAGGGTATTCACAGAAAATTACTTTTACAGAGAGCTTCTTAAAGCCAACATATGGAAACGTGCTACATAGATTTATGGTTTTCTACTAGGTTGATTAGGGTATTTCGATAATAACCAAATAGTATGACGAAAGTGTGACAAACAAGGATTCCAGCCATGCTACGAATTGATGTACGTTATTCTAAGCCAGTTACTTGCATCTACTGTGTACGGCCAGGCTAACGGGACTTCGGACTAATGGGCAGTCAGACCACTTACATGGAACGGCTCTCATCTACTTTGGCTGACTTGCTAGTCTTATCATTGACTATGTCTTCTAAGCTATCTTTTCTAAACATCTTTGTCCACTCTTGCGCTCATTAGGGACTCCCATTGAGATGTGTCATTGTATAACTCTTACATAGTATTTCAAAGTCTTGGTTTCTCTCGTGGATTGTGTGAGCTGGAATCTGTGCATATGTGTCAATGTGTGTACATGTGAGAGTGAACGCTTGTATACTCATGCATCTTTGAACGTTGTGCTTGGATTCTACTCCTGGGTTCCCACACCCTGTTTTCCTATTAGTCACCTCATAAGTCTCATTTCACCTTCATGTTTTCTTCCCATCCTTTTTTGTTCCTTAGAAAAGAGTAGCGTACACTTTTCACTGGGGTTTAGTAAGTCTTCCGCAGCCTTCAGTAAGTACTGCACTGCTATGCAGCGTGTCCTGTTGTGAAGTGACATTGTCTTTCTAACCCCTTACCCCTCTAATCGTTTTGTGTTTGAAGAAAAGAAAAATCACAAATATCACTTGCTGTGACCCTGACAGAAAGGTGGCACTGGTGTTGAAAAAAAAAACTGTGATTTTTTTGTTTGTGTGTGAAAAATAACAACTCACTCATCTGCCTGTTTCAGCTAAACAGTATTGTCCAGCAATGAAAGAAAATCACTAGCAAAAATTGCAACCATCATGAATTTCTATTAAACATGTCTAGTAATCAATCTAGTAATTGTCAAAAACCTGATTCCAAAGTAAAATGTTTGGCATAGTTTCATTCCAACACAGGTGACTTTGCTGAATGTCTACAGCCTACGGGTATTTCTCAAAGTGAAGTGTCCAAGCCTTGCTAGGACGAGTAACACCCATTTCACCAAGGTGTATCCAATTATTAATTACACTTAGAACTAGTTATTAGACACTCTTTGGTGAAATCCGCGAAAAATGTCCGTTACTCATCCTAGCAAGGCTAGAACACTTCACTTTGTGAAACACCCAATCCATCTTGAGCACTCATTACAGTCAGCTGGCTCAGAGGCAGGGATTTTGCTTTCTGAACCAGGGATTGACAGAGCTCTGTTGGTAACCAAAGTCATCATCACAGCTACGCTAACCTTTTATTGACATTTGGCAGCGCCAAGTGAAATGACCAATAAGTCTTCTGGGCCCACTATCCTGTGGAGGCCATGTGACTCCGTAGACCACTCACCGTCTTTTTCTGATCTGTCTCTATTCGAACAGGTCCTCATTTTGTTGCTGTGAATAACAAGAATGAAATCCTGGTGACGGACTTCCACAATCACTCTGTGAAGGTACAGTGTATACTACCGCTATTTCATCATGACCTGTTTGGCCTGAGGGAAAATGATGGTGAATGAATAAACATGCTGAACCTAAGGGGTAGCTGTGACCTAATGGATAGGGATTTAGTATTTGGATCAGGGTTGCGTTATTCACCACTCAGGGCTCAAACAGGCTACTTACCAGTTAACGCTCCAGTTCGGGCATGGGAGGAGGCACAGCACGATACCACTGAGCTAAAGGACCAGTCCGATAGCTCCACACTGCCTATACTGTATGAGGCTTCGAGATGGAGGTTTACTAATGTTCCACACCAAACTCTGCTAGTTGGTATCCCCCTAAACCTCACTCCCATCCCGGGTATTATACTGACTGAGGCCTGATGACTGAGGTCATCTGCCCTATAGTTTGCCACTCAGGGCCTCGAACCCACAACCTACCAGTCTACGCTCCAGGTCAGGCATGGGTGGCACAGCATGATACCACTAAGCTAAAGGTCCAGACTTCGGAAGGAGGTTCACTAACATTCCACTGATGAGCACCTGAAGCTGAAGCCCACAGACACAGCTTTTCTCTCTCTAACATTCCTTTCACCTGTAGCCCCTTAATGCACGCCGTACCTCCAGTGGCACGCTGTAATAACATTGAAAAGTTAGGTACCATAGTACTACAATACTATGACATAACACAGGGCCTGTAGTAATGCACTACGACTTGGTCATTGCCATACTGGTAACAGCAAATTTATAACGCTGTGTCTTAAAGGGTTAAGGTCAAGTAATTTACCCAATGCATTCTTTTTTGGTCTTTTTTGGTTTCAGGTCTACAATGCTGATGGGGAGTTCCAGTTCAAGTTTGGCTCTCATGGCGAGGGGAACGGCCAGTTCAACGCCCCCACAGGTGTGGCCGTAGACGGCAATGGAAACATAATCGTTGCAGACTGGGGAAACAGCAGGATACAGGTGGGCTGTATTGTATATTAGCTTTTTGCCACCATCCCTTCCACTTTCTTTTTCTACTGAAAATACTGCAACTGTATAGATAGGCTTTCTGTTTACAAACATTCGCGATGTGAGGAGGGGCAAGATGCTAAGCAGCCAACCACATGAGCGCATTTTTTGAGTGGCAGCCGTTTCCAGCAATCAGAGGTTGAACAGTGCGCAGCCAGGGTCGCGCAGTCAGGAATTGTTTACAAACGGGAAACCCATGTATTCCAATTAGATTAGGAAATAAAAAAGACACATTGTTAAATTAGATCAGGAAGCTAAACTAAACTAAACTGGGAAGCCAAATAAAACACATTATTCACTTTCCATTGCAACTACAGACACCACTATACAAGGATACAATGTTACAAGGATATAGTAGATATAGCAGTAACACATAGAGGTGATTGCTTGTGTTACTGTATTATTCTAACCATTTAAAGTAGTGGAAGGGATGATTAGAAAATATGTCATTCTTAATAAACAGTTTACTACTGGTAATTATTATCTACTTACCCCATCGCAACATGCTCTGACACCTCTTTGACTGGCCATTTGATCTAATGAATGACACTTGTTTTGCTTTGTGTGTGTGTGTGTGTGTGTGTGTGTGTGTGTGTGTGTGTGTGTGTGTGTGTGTGTGTGTGTGTGTGTGTGTGTGTGTGTGTACTGTCCATCACAGGTGTTTGACAGCTCGGGGTCCTTCTTGTCGTACATCAACACAAGTGCCGACCCCCTGTACGGTCCCCAGGGCCTGGCCCTGACGTCGGACGGCCATGTGGTGGTGGCCGACTCGGGGAACCACTGCTTTAAGGTCTACCGCTACCTCCAGTAAAAGAACTGGCGGGAGAGGAGACCCCCAGCCCCAGTGACAGGAGTGGACCTCTGATTCTGCACTGCAGACCAATAACTGTACACTGGTTATTGATTTGAAGCATTTGAAGCCCCAAACTGTCGATTTTGCAACCAAAACTCAGATCTTCAGGTTGGATTTGCCCATCAGAAACACCCATTTGATAACATGTCCTGATGAGCCATTCCAACAAGGACTTTTTTTTTTCGGTTGCAAAATCGCCAGTTGTAATTCTTCAAATGCTTCAAATCCGTTTAACTGTGTACGTAGGTCTGTGTCTACCTAGCCTGTTTGTCATCAGACTACAGTATATCAACAACTCCTGCAAAGCTTCATGGGATTTCCAGGCTAACGGCTGGCTCCTGTAGGGACTGAGCTGGAGACTCCACTATGCTGCAGACAGGCAGGGAGGCTGATAGTAGGTCAAGCAGACCTGGCATGGTCTTCCCAAAGGGCCGCTGGACTCTCCCTCTGCTACTCCCATAGACACACTACTACACACATACACAGTATGCGGTACGTCTACTCATGAGCACGTATCAATATCCCTCCTCTAGTGCTGCCTCTGGCCTCGTGCGTCGAGATCAGTAAGGACGTCTGAGGTGGCGAAGAGGTGCGAGGAGGGAGGAGGGAGGAGGTGAGATGCCGTAGAAGGGGGCCTGTACGTGAGGCTTGATTCTTCCATCCTCCCTTGATTCCTTCTTTTGTTTGCTCCACGGGAGGAGTGAAACAGAGGCACGAGGATAGAGGACCGAGGATGGAGGAAATTGACTACTAGAGGATAGATATTGAGATGGCCTCCACGTCTTGCACTCTATGTGAACTACAGGTGTACAACATTGGCAGCTGGAAAGACAGCAGGCTGAGGAGTCGGGGAGAGAGAGGGGACTATGTTTTAACAAGCTACAGCATGTGCACTTTTTTTCTTTCCTATTGATGAGGACAACATCAGAAAGAATATTTGTATCCTAATTATGTCCACATACAGGCATCCATACCAACAGAAAGCACAGATATGGTTCATTTGAATAACACTTACATGTCACACACAGAGTAAATAAAAGTAATTACTGGCGTTTCCTTCTCGTTTTGTATTCTATTTATGTGGCCTTCACCCTGCGTATAGACCTGTTAGTGTATCATCTATACCAATCTGTCTTGGTTTGTTTTTTAAGCATTTTGTTGTCTTTCTGGAGAAATTGATCATATCCTATAACTACAACAGTGCTTGTGTTGTAGCTGTGTATTTGTATCTACATAAATAGAGAAATACGTATATATCTGTACATATGCATATGTGTGTATATGTATATAAACATATGAAGGTAATTCACAGAGCGACACTGCAAGGTTGCTACATGGAACTATAATAAACACTTTATTTTACCGTCTAATTGTTGTAGCTCAGTGGTCCTGTTTTGTTTCAACAGTCTATATTGATGCCCTCCCCCACAAACCGGATTTTGAAAAAGATTTAAACACCTCTGCCGTATCAGTAGCCACATTTACATGGGCACTTTTAATTTAAACCGATTCGGTTTAATCGAACCGTTTACATGGCGCCGCTTTCTTGTTTAAATGTTTTGAACATTTATCATTTAATCGGTGTGTACTACATTTCAATCGGATTAAAAGTGCCCATGTAAATGTGGTTAATGTTTGAGGCAGCTGTCTGTACATACGTGATGGTTTTGACTGGACTCACCATGTCTTGAATGAAGTACTCTATTCTGAGGACACGTTCAATAGCACAACACAACATGCATGTTCAGGCTCTGCACTGTTTTTAGTTTTTTTTTTTTTTAATTGTTTTTGAAACGTCATAAGGGAGCCAAAAAGCTATACAAGATGTACTATTATTTTTCTTCTTTTTCTACATCTTCCTTTCTATAAATTATTTTTCTAATTCTATTTGAATTGTTTCTTCTCCGCCAACCATCCAAATCTATTGACCGCTATCGTGTGAAGCGAAGACGGCTCAAGTGCCCTGCCTGTGACAACTCCTTGCTTTTATTTGTCATGAAAAATGCCAAATGTGTATCATAGCTGGTTGATATGGAAAATACACAATGATTGTTTCTATGTCGTGGGCTTATCTCTCCCTATATATAATTTCAGTATATACACAGAGACACATATAACATTATCAGATTTCACTATAATAGTGTGTCGTTTAAAACAATATATATATTTAAACACGTATATATACCAGCAATGTAACATACC
This sequence comes from Engraulis encrasicolus, assembly GCF_034702125.1. NCBI lineage: Eukaryota > Metazoa > Chordata > Actinopteri > Clupeiformes > Engraulidae > Engraulis > Engraulis encrasicolus. Next base: position 35,512,334 of record NC_085863.1, read on the forward strand.
AGTATTGTTTTGTTGTTGGTGTTATTCATTTGTTCCAACATACCCCTTGTGTGTCATTTCCACTGAGCCTTCGTCAATACAGCACACTCATTGGTTCTGGCCAAATGTTTTGTTAATTGGCCTATCATCAGTTGTTTAACAATACAAAATACACACATAATGCAGTTGACACATTCTGTTCTTGTACAAAACGCTGCTAATAGATAATGATACAAAGTTATAGTCATGTATATCCATGCAAGTGCTCCTTTCCTCTTTGCATGTCGGTTTGCATTATCATTTTACCAGCTGACTGCCGGCTGACTGCAAGTGGTGATATCTTTGTAACACTAGCTACAGCAAGGGCCCAGGAAGAGGGGAGTAGGATTTGGGGGTCCCCATTACATTATTGTATGTATTGACAGGGGTGGGGGGTGGTGTGGTGGTGGGGTAGCCTAAGCTGTCAGCAGCCCTGCGTGGATATGGTAAGAATATGAACTTGGAACTGTTATGGCTAAATTCACTGAGAGACCACTCGATAAAAACGCCCTATATTTGATAGTAGTGAGGGTGAAGGCTACGCACCACCACTTTGAAGAGATTTACTGTTTTGTTTTTTATGCTGTTGCTCCATGTTTTTCTCAAAATGGTACCTACTATATGACATCAACTGCTGGGTTCTGTATTTATCAGTTGCTGTATGTGAACCTTTTACTTGGCGTGCATTTTTTTTCTTGTTTTGTACAAAGCATGATCCTGATGGGTTTTTAAAAAACAACATCCAAGTAATAATGAATAAATATGAAGAGAACTCTGTAAAGTGAAGTTGTGTATCACAGACAAAGGCTTGTGTTGGATTCCCTGTGGCACATTTCTACCACTGTGTGAAAGAGATTGTACATATATTAAACACCTGATAAACTTTTTCTGGTTACTGTGATGAAGATTTTAAATGGTTCTATTGCCTGTGGTATCATCAGGGGCGGATTAAGAAATGATTGCCCCCTGGGGGTCTTATAGCGTGGCCGTTATACACTACATGCTACGGACCCCCACCAGACGAACTAAAAAGGTCAATACGATGCCATGGCCACGCACAACAGGAATTGAGATCATTTGACTTTTTTGAAATTTACATACAATGGAATTTGTTTGTCCTACACCGTACATCTCATGTACATTTGTTGTACATGAGCTCAAGTCATTGACGATGAAGAATTGCGGAGGGTTTCTTTATGACTTTATTATGAATATTTTTTTTTAAAAAGTAGAATACATGTCACCAATTCAAATATGCAGTAATTCCCAATATGGTCCCTTCACACACTAATTGATGACTAGAGTGAAGGAAGTGCTATAATTTAAGTGGGCCTATAGTTAAGAGGCCTATCATATTTTGGCAGAATTAATTGTTGGCATGGTTTAGACATAGTATATACTTTCCCTTTTGAGTGCATGAAAGTTGGTAAGTTGTGTGTATCTCGTTTAGACAAAAAAAAATGTTGATGGGGCTTTGTGTGGCATGGCATGCAACATAGGTGCAAGGGCCCATCATCTTTAATTTGACTTTGAAGTGTGTAGCTACAGCACACAGGCTAAACAGTTGGAGATTTGAGAAACTGACAGTTGGAATGGAACCCTTAACTAGCAACACCTGTTCTGATTCTCTGTATGGCAGTTTATATTGTGGTGGTAAAGCAGACAACTGAATCATTACAGTTTATATTTTTTAACTCGCTGTTGTTAAAAAAGTACAAAAAAATTTGGGGGAAATCTATCCACCCAGTCAGAAGTTATGGGCCAAACAAAAAATCGTCCATCTGTAATTCAGCCATCTTGAAAGTGTTGGAGCTCCGCATTTTGGGGATATACTAAATAACATGCTATTTTATCTTGGCTAAGAAACACTGTATATAATAATTTGAAATTCAACTTGGGTCAGAGTGGGATTCAAACTCACTACCCCCATATCTTCAATCACCTTAACCACCTTCAATCTTCAAACACCTTAGCCACTAGGGTTCTCGAATCTTACCGCAGGTGCTAGTTAACAATGGAATCTTGAGAAACTGACAGTCAGGAATGGAACCCTTAATTGGCAACACCTGTTCTGATTCTCTGTATGGCAGTTAATATTGTGGTAGTAAAGCAGACAACTGAATCATAACAGGTTATATTTTTTAACTCGCTGTTGTTAAAAAGGTCAAAATAATTGGCACCTGGCCTTTTTACCGATTGGAGTCATATCCCAGATCACTACCTGTATATTCATGTCAATGATTTGGAATCTGTACACCAGTGATACAAAATATTTCTAGAAAAGGATGTCGGCCTAGTTATCACCAGCATAAACAAAAAGTGTGTGTGTGCACATGCACAGTGTGCACAGTCATGGGTGAGCAGTTAGGGCGTCAGACTTGCATCCCAGAGGTTGCCGGTTCGACTCCCGACCCGCCAGGTTGGTGGGGGGAGTAATCAACCAGTGCTCTCCCCCATCCTCCTCCATGACTGAGGTACCCTGAGCATGGTACCGTCCCCCCGCACTGCTCCCCATGTGGCGCCACTGAGGGCTGCCCCCTTGCACGGGTGAGGCATAAATGCAGTTTCGCAGTGTGCAGTGTTCACTTGTGTGCTGTGGAGTGCTGTGTCACAATGACAATGGGAGTTGGAGTTTCCCAATGGGCTTTCACTTTTTTTCACTTTTTTTCACTTTCACTTTCACTTTCACTTTCACAGATTATTGATAGAGCTCTACATGTGCAAAAGCCTATAGCCTATGCATTTTTGGCCATAACAAACAAAATAACTCTCTTGCACCTCTGCCATTAGAGAAGTCTAAGAAGTGGCTAAGAGGGTAGATGAGGCGTAGCTAAGCCTACACAGTATGTCAACGCTGCTTTTTTTTCTATCAGCCCATCCAAAATATTGTACAGCAATATTTCCGTTTTCTAGAGATGTTCCTGATTTTACAGTTTGTTCTGCCAAAACAAACCTATTGCCATGAGAACCTCCCTTACTGTTTTGTTCATCTCTTCATCCATGCCACAGTCGCTGCTGGTCCTATAGGGCGTAACAGCAAATTGTGGGCCCTATGCACCATCAGTTCTAATGGACCCCCCCCCAAGCCATACTGTACATCTACATAAATGAGACACTGTGTGGGCCCCCTATTTACATGGGGTCATGGGTGACGCTAGGGGGGCAAAGGTGTTACAGATTTTAAGGGCCCAGGCACGGACAGCACTGACAGGGGTCCTTAAGGGGGCCCAAAATTTGAATCTTTCATGGAGCCCAACATTTCTGGCGGCATCCCTGTCTTTTGGTCCTTGTGCAAAGTCATTAAGGTATTGATTAATGTCTCAAGCAAGAATCATTATGAAAGCGAAAGTGAAAGCCCATTTGGGAAACTCCGACTGCCATTATCATTGAGACACAGCACTCCACAGCACACAAGTGATCACTGCACACAACGAAATTGCATTTATGCCTCACCCGTGCAAGGGGGCAGCCCTCAATGGCGCCCCAAGGTAGCAGTGCGGCGGGACAGTACCATACTCAGGGTACCTGTCATGGAGGAGGATGGGGAAGAGTATCGGATAATTACTCCCCCCATCAACCTGGCGGGTCAGGAGTCGAACCGGCAACCTTTGGGATACAAGTCTGACGCCCTAACCGTTTACCCATGACTGTTGTAATTAATTGTAATTAATCACTAAAATCTTTTAGTGGGCATTTACGTGTAGAAGTTTGGATTGGGGACACATGTAAGGTTAAGAATCACTGCTCTACGGTAACCAATTTTGGTGGGTAGCAGACTGACAATCTCTTTGTGTCAATAATATTATGCTGTTGTGTTTAACTTTTTTCCCTCCTCTGGACAGACCCGTGTCCATCTGTCCATTTCATGTCACAATGTCATGTTTCATTCTCATCTGAAGCATTGTCATTTCTAAATTGTCATAGTTACAGTATGTGGTAATTTCCTTTTGCCTGCCATGTCGTTTGAGACAGGGCCGGCCCTTGTCGATTTCCTGCCCTAGGCGAGTATTCAATTCAGCGCCCCTTACGCGCTAAAATTTTGCAGTTTGTTGCAATTGAACTTGTGCAGTGCAGGGGGTGGCAAATGAGGCATTGTTTATTTATTTTAATGTTGATTTACTTTCATTGTGTTCATTATGTATTATATTTTTAAGAATAGATTAGATTAGATTAGTTAGATTTTTAAAATCCCTGATTCTCTAGTGCTGCGCCCCCCTACTTGAGTGGCGCCCTTAGCATTTGCCTATACTGCCTATGCCAAGGGCCGGTCCTGGTTTGAGATAACGCAGTGGTGGGGAACCGTTTTTATTCGAGGGCCAGTTCAAATTTGATAAAGTCCTCCAAGGGTCGTACTATGAACACAAACCAGAATTTTCCCCCTGCACTCAAGGCCTATATTGAAGGTGGCCACCTTTACAACAGACCCCACCTTCACTAGGTCCCCTGAAAATATAACTTATTATAATATAACTATTAAAATATAACTAATTATATTGCAAATGTAATTTTTAAAATGTGCAAAACATGTCATATTTCATATATCAGAGGCCTGATAAGACGGCCATTAACGGCCCTAAACACACAGGCTCCCCACCCCTGAGATAACATGTTTTGTTTTTAAACGGACTACATAAATATTGTACATTGACATGATTTTACTTCACCAGACTATAGCAAATAATCTCTACCTTCCTACCTATCCTGCCACAGGTGTTTGCTTAGCCGGCCAATGTGTCGGTGACTTAGATGGATGTGTACAACATGGTCGTGGTGATGGCACCCAACTGCCTGCGCTACCAGTGAATCTTTGAGTGGATAGGCTACTACAGAAATATCTTACGGCCCTTGATGGCTGTACTTCACTTTTGTCATTGGACGTGTTTATCTGAATGCTCTTATTTGTTCTGGTAACTTGTAGCAAACTTCAACTGATTTCAGGCATGACTGCCAAAACGCGTTGGGGTCTTAAATGTCTAGTATGACCAAGCCATTGCAATAAAGGCTTTTTAATTTATTTACTTATTTCACTTTTTCTAAAGAGTGCCTTGGATTTTCTTCAGTTTTGGCATCTTCAGTTTTTCCCTATCCAAAGAGCACCTCAACCAAACTTTTTCTGAGTCCAGGAAGCACTCCTAACCGACTTTTTTGATTTCAGTCTTCATTTGTTATATTTTAGTCAAGTCCAAATGAAGAGCTTCTTTCCAAAATTACATGCATTTTGGAACAATTTTGGAAATTGACATTTTCATTTTTGGCATTTCATTGAATTGCGTTGCTAAATGCATTTTCATACAGATTTACAAAGTACCGGTATGTTCTCAAAACATTTGAATGGCAAGAAGTCACACATAGATGATATGACTTCTTAAAGGATAACACCAGCCAATTTCAACATGCATTTGTAATGCTCACTGTAAACTAACCCCATTTTCATCCCTGCCCATTTCAATTCACCACATCAGTTCAATTCATTTTTATTTTATTAAATCATAAAATTGCAATTATCTTTGATTACATAATGTGTTAACACAAAAAGCATTAAGTTTTAACACTGACTTTAAAAAGCTTACAGATCAAATGTTGCCCTGCCTCTTTCAACAGCCTTGTGTCAGAATGCAATTAAGTCACACTTAAAAGTCCTCATGGCATTTCATTGGCACACCATAAACAATCACAGAAATATGATGACACCTGAACAAAAACACCCACAGAACAGACAACACAAAAAGAAGCACAATCAAAAAAAAGAAAGAAAATATCTGCCAAACCCTCCATCTTCACACAGTATTAAGATAACAAGGAAATCATTGACAAATCAATGTCACAATTCAAGTGAAATACTGCATCCGTGTTCCCAAAACACACAGAAATGTAAAAGTACAGGTGTAACAAAGTCAGATGTTTTTATTATAACTGTTCCATATCTAGGATTGTCTGTGATGCTTACTGGGAACTTCAAATTTTGTTCATTCATTCATGATCAAACATGGACATTCAACACAAATTATGTGAATATGTCTGTGAATACAAGCATGTTTGGAAGAAAGATGGCCATTATTGACTTTATCAGTCTTATGCTTGATTGTACTCTGGAGGGGGCAAATACCGTCTTTAACCGAGACCCATTGGGTTGCTTATTGTGTGTTTATTGCTGCTTGTATTTCCATCAATGAAATGTGCTGTACTTCATTTTAAATGATTTAAAAAACCTTCCAAAAGGTATTGGCTGTACAGCATGTGCTGGCAGATGTCGCAAGGAAACTTGGCCCTTTCCAGCTGTAGAAAATACATTGACCACATAATACATTTTGCTAAATGGTTGCTATTAAAATAGCTACTGTAGCATCAAGTGGACTAGGGAATGAAACCCAAATAAAAAATACTAAATTAAATAAAACAAGATAAGAATCCGGGAATTGTACGCCACCGGGAATCTGTAGATTTACAGTAAAAGTATATACTTGCCCTCTGTGCATACACTTTCACACAAATGCAAAACAAAGCTCTGACGTCGCTTATTAAAATAGTATCATTGTGCACACCTAAGCACCTCAAAATGGCAATTCCAGTGTCTGCCGTTCTCTCAGAGTAAATTAAATAAAAGAAGAGGCTTGGTGCCAATCCATTAGGCACCCTGTAACTCAAGGCCAGAGTACTGTGGGTAGGAAAAGAAACAAAAACAGATGCGCCTTTGAGTTTGATCAAATAAGGAAGCCGATAGAGAAACTGAAGGGTGCAAATATAGCTTCCATTCAATTAGTCTTACCGACCAGGCCATTATTCAGCTCGTCACTCATGATTTTGTCCACCAATAGCATTTTGTGCCTCAAAGACAATGACTAGGGCCATAGGGCTCATACTGAATAAAAAAAAACCTTTCTAAGGAAGAAAGAGTGAAAATGTTACTCATGAAGTAAGTCATACAGTCCTTAACAGGTATTACTTCTAAATAAAACTCAAATAACATTTAAAAACAACAAAAGAATAAAAAATAAAACGGGATGATCCAATGTGTGGAAATTGACGTCGACATTATTTACAGCAACACTTCACTAGGTAAGAGGAATATAATAAGAACAAAACTTCATGAAAATGTTACCCATAAGAACATCAACACAGACATGTTCCCATCATTCGTAACCTTGACCTAACCTTGCTGGCTCAACCTGTCAGCACATTTAAGTAGGCCGCGGTTATGGGAGTGCTTGGGATCCCAAAACTGTCAATATCTGGCCACACACACACAACACTGTAACCTGGGTATTCCAGAAATGTCATGCTTTACATCCACAAATGTAATGCTTTAGTGAAACCTCAGCATCTTCGCCCTTTTAATGGATCCTAAGCATTCAGACACGGGACATTTACAAAATCCATGCCCCTTCACTGAGATAAAAGCGTAATGGCATACGAATTCTGATGACATCCAGGGATGTTTACTTTTGACACCTGATGGGTCTTTACAGCTCTATTCGGCAGGTTCTTAATTTGTTTGAAAGAAACCTTTTGTCACAGAGTGAGCCGTGGCGCTTACGCCCAAGTACACACACAGACACAGGCTGTCCACTCCACCGCCGTCCATCCCGCGACACATTTTGAAAAACATGACTCCATTTTATGACGTCTAACCCTCAACAACACCTCAACCAAGTCGAGCTCAGTAGTAGTGGCATATCTGCAGCCGGCTGCCCGGGTCGTTCTTGCCGGGGCTGAAGAAGGGCGAGACGGGCTCGTCGAAGTAGGCGCTGAAGGTGTAGATGTGCTTCATGGTGACGGCGTCGTAGAAGGAGACGCGCCCGCGGTCGTAGTCCAGGAAGACGCCCACGCGCGGCGAGTTCCAGTAGTCGGCCACGGGCAGCCGGGCGTCCTCCTCGTTGGCGTACAGCCGGTCCTGCAGGCACAGGCTCCAGTATCCGGCCGAGGGCGACAGGCTGACGAAGCCCTTGCGGTTGCTGTACTCGGAGGTGACGCCCAGGTACCAGACGCCCTTGTCGCGCACGTCCACCTCCCAGTAGTGCTGGCCCGAGCTGTACTGTGCCGTGGCCAGCACGCCGAAGAAGCGGGTGAAGCGCTGCGGCACGTCCGCCTCCTGCGAGCGCGTGCGGTTCTCCTCCACCTTGGTGTCGAAGTCACTGATGGCCAGGCACGGGTGCGCCGTGTCCAGGTCCAGAGTCAGGTTCTGAGGCACTGGTGGGGGAGGACACAGAGACACACAGAGTTTCTCATGTTAACACAATATAAACATAACATTACTAAAAACATACAACATATTACAGAACATTACAAGACCATTACTAATATCAATGGTGCACCGTGTCTAGGTCCAGTATTAGATTGTGAGGCACTGAGGGGAAGATGACAAGTTGGTAATGTTGCACACTAATACTACACATTGATACACTCCATATGCTCATATCAAGGGTGCGCCATGTTCAGGTCCAGAGTCAGCTTCTGAGGCACCAACTTATCAGCGTTAAAAGGAACAGTACATTTTTTTGGATTTTCACATATTTGCAGTATTTCCAAGCATTATTCATGAATGTACATATCATTTTTTTCAGTGTTCTCAGTACTCAGAATTAAAAACATAGCTTAGCATAATCACTCCAAATAAATGGGAGCATTAGCACCAGCCACAAGTGATCACAGGACGGGATTAAATAGTCGTTTTGCACTCTGGTGAATTTTACATTCATTTTAAAGTCGTTTTTAAGTACATTTAAGGATTTTGTTCTTTGTTTTGTTTGCTCCCATAGACTTACATTGCTACGCTTAATTTGGTTATACTGTTAAACTAGGCAATGCAAACGCATAGACGAAAATGATATGCATTCATGAATAATGTTTGAAAATACTGCAAATATATGAAAATCAAAAAAGGAATCCTTTAACATAATGTTAATAAGGCACCATTACTTGTGAATCGAGAGTGTTATAGGAGAGAAAGGGGTGAGAAGTAGGAAGGGGAACAGGGAAGACGCGACACAATAGGTACAGCAGACTTTTTTAAAAAATGGTCTAGGACTCTAGCATTCAAGAGTCAATAAGTTGTGGCCATGAGTACAGTGTTCTTCCCCATGCTAACGCTACACCAATGATGATATGAAGGGAGCCTTGTGCTCAGGACCAGAGAGAGATTCTGAGGCACTATGGGGAGACGCCAAATTGTTAATGCTAACTACCGTACATAACATTAAGAGAATAGCCCACTGTGTTTTTCTACTCGACCATGTTGTTCTCTCATCTGAGACAAGTTGATGAGCACCTCTCTAGTGTTTGCGCGTGCCTGTGATCAATCTGTCGTCCCGTGCTATTTTGGACACTGTAATAGAAGGCGTAATAACACCACCAGAGCATTCCGTTGACGCATTGATGTCTTCCTTCCTAAAAACGTTTATCTCCGCCTTTTCCTCTTTTGGAGTCAAGATATCAATGAATCAATGTAGAAAAAAAGGTGAAGAATGGGACTTGAAGAAACACTTACTGGTGTGTAAAACGTGCATCATCTTCTTCCACATGATGAGCTGGAAAGGTCCTGTGAACTCGTACCAGTCTGCCGGGCAGTTGCTGGACTGCACGTTGCTGTTGCTACACTGGAATGGACTGTTGGGGAACATGAAGAGGGCTCGAGATGACATAGGGCTGCAAAAAGCCGTATGCAATTATGGGTGTGTTAAGAACGTGCAGAGTTAAAACAAGTTACCTTGAATACACCTTCTTGATGTTCTGTAAGACACAGAAAAAAAAAACATTTTGAACCTTGACACAGGCATGTTGCCTCTGATTCTTTGGCGTGTTGGCTGTGTGTTTTTAAAAATCTTGCAGCAGCTTCACTTCTCCTTTGGGGGATGGTTACATTCAATTTGACTTACACCATCAAAATATCTTTTTGAGGGGTTCTGTATATCTTTTAGTGTAAATTATACTGTACATGTAAATGTGAATACATTGGCAACAGGCAACCTGTCAGATTCTATTTAAACATGGCTGTGGCTAGTGAAGTTGATAGTCACTAACCACTTTGGCAGGTAGCTTATTCTAGGGATTGTCATATCAGAGTAGGCCATACTCTGTAATTCTAACTGATAACAACTGCGGCTTGTACAAAGGCAGAATGACCAAGTGACTTGGGGGATAACCAATAGACACAGTGGTCAGTGAGCAAAAAAAAAAAAAAAAATCAAGCCGTGGTCATCTGACTGGTCAACGACACACACACACACACACACACACACACACACACACACACACACACACACACACACACACACACACACACACACACACACACACACACGCACACGCACACGCACACGCACACACACACACACACACACACACCATTTTCTATCATCATGGCAACATGTTAAGACAGTAACGTTTTTTGAATCTGAATCTTTGAATGTGACCTCAAAGCTGGCGGTGTCGCTGAGCTGGGTCTGGATGTCTGCGATGGCCTTGTCCACGCTGGCTTCCTCATTGCCCACCAGCTTGAGGTTCTCATCGATGACGGCCACCGTTGCCACCTCTTCTGCGTCCAGGCTCTCCAGCAGGTCGTCCTTCTCATCCAGGAGAAACTGCACCAGCGCCCCCACGTCGTCCTCAATCTTCTCCTTCAACGCCTGCTTCTTCATCTACAACACAATCACATGTAATACTCTTTTTTTTTTTACGATTGACATTTTTTGTTATTGAAACTTTTTTGACAGTACAAACACAAATCCAGTATTTCAATGGCCAGACAATATACCTAAATGCAATGTATTCCCCAAACAAACAATAAAACCCAACGCATCAATAAAAATTCACAAGTTAAAGGAAACCTAAATAAAATCAAATTTTAAAAAAAAAGGGGGGGGGGTGCTAATGAAGGGTCTTGGTCTCTTTCAAAACATCTTCAATGGATCGTAACATAACCACATGCAATTCTTTACTGTAGCATCTCGCTGCGGAAGGGCCCATCGATGGGCCTCTTCACCATTTGCTGAAAACACTCAACTACATCATAACAACACTGCTATGACAATGCAAGGAGTCTTGCCCTGCCGTGGCCATCCGGTAGGGCGCTCGTCTAACATGCCGCTAAACCAGGTTCGATAAACCGGATCCTTTGCCGACCCCTCCCTGTCTCTCACCCTATTCGCTTCCTGTACACCCCTCACACTGGCCTGTCGAATGAAGTCGAAAAAGATAACTACAAAAAAAAAGACTCGCTCATCATCATTTTGGTGACAATAAGGTTATAACAGAGGGTCTGCGTTGAGGGGTTATGGTTCACATTACATAATAGGAACAGTACTGGTGAGTACATTTTTGAGCCTTAAAAATCTTTCCACAATTCTTAGTTCTCAAAAGGCGTAACCGAGTATAAGGCGCTTTTGAGTTTTCTGAGCCACCCTGCATGCCACCACTCACTGCGACAGGTGTGATCATTAAGGGGGCTACATACCTACCATTAATTTCTTTAATGAAGTGATTTCTGTGTAAGGACAAGTTAATAGAGAGGAGACATTTTGTTATTCAGAGCTGATGAAGCAAAATCTTTGCCACAACTGGTCTGGTTAACTACAATTTGAAGTAAAATTTGACAAATATCACAAACACCTTTGCTGAAGTGTAGTGTATTAGAACTCTTTGTAATGTTTGTAATGTTCAATGTTGACACCAAAACATTAACAAGCTTTCCATTTTCATTTTTTCACAAAGATTCATTTTCAGTCGCATGGAATTGACTATAAATCGATTCTGGCTGCCCATCCATTTGTCAGTTGTAAATCATTTTGCTTTTCTATGGCAATCTATAGTATGAAAGGAAAGAAAGTTATACAATTTGGCATACTGATTCTAGATGGTCATATGACACTTTCCGCAAGTTTCATGAAATGCTCTAGCACCTTTAACTACCCTCTCTGTTGAAAACAGCTTTGCTTTTTTGAGTGTTTGCAAACGACTTGGGTTTGTTTACCTTAATTCCCAGACAAAGCCTATCAAGATAAACGCAAATACCATCACAGCTAGTTTTTGAAAAAGTTGACTCTTATTAGGCATAAATCAGCAATAATCAACATCTGCCCACAAATAACAATCTGATGAAGGCACACTGGGCATGAGCTCCAAAAACATGAGGAGGATCCCACTGATGGATCAAAACGTTGCTGTACCGTCTACCACTTTTGTCTGCACACCCCAACCTCCAAACACAAATGACAAGCTCAAATGAATGTGAGGCGTAAACATTTAGTATCTGTATCTCGTATGATGTAGACTACATACCTTGACATCAGTCTTGGTTTGCTCGTCTATGGCCTTCACTCTAGAACACATCGACTTCTGCCAGTTCAACTTGATCAGCCTCAAACGAAGTTCACTCTGCACACACAAAAGACACATCATCATGCTTCAATGTTTAGATGCTCCAAGCTCCAAGTTTAGATGCTCCAATGCTCCAAGCAGGTCATCATGTTGGAGCTAACGGTGCCTTGGGAGGAGAGGATGGAGGAAGCCAGTGGGAGGAAGAGGGAGAAATACGGAGAGCTGGTGGAGGACTGCCGTAGCAGGGGGTGGAGTGCAAGATGCCTGCCCATCGAAGTCGGGGGAAGAGCCTACGGTCTCCTAGGCATCACAGGGGCAAGGAAGGGGAGAGTCATCTGCTCAGCTTCAGAAGCTGCTGAGAAAGCCTCACGAAGGCTGTGGATTCAGAGGGACAAGGCGTGGATGAGCGCTTCTTGGACACAGGCCGGGAACTGATCACTCCCGGTTGGGTCGCCTAGATGAGTAGGGGGTATGAAGTTGAAAGACCCGAAACCCCCTGAGAGCCCAGGTACTATCACTGATGATGTGTCCAAGATCATGCATCACAAGATGTATCTAAACAACAGGACATTTCACACTAGCTCTGAACCTTACCCAGCATCAACTCAAGAATTAAGAAGTTTAACAAGGAAAGAAAACCGCTTTTCACAGCTGAATGAAGTCAATGAAGTGGGAAATTGGAAATGTTAAACTTAGCACAGATGAAACCACATGTGAAATCATTTATGACGCACACCACACTGCAAAACTTACCAAAAAAGCTTTCAAGGATTTAAAGAAAGCATGCAATGAGATTTCTGATTTCAAAAACCACACAACAGCTTATATGGCATGGCGCTTAATATGAGGGAGGAGGCATGGCCATGCTTAAACGACGACAGCAGAGGAGGGACTGAATGCCAAGGCTATTAATTGAACTCCAGAGGGACAAGCCCTGATTCAGAGAACACCCTCACCATTATCATCTTGAGAGAAAAAAGACTATACTGTAAGCAGTACCTGCATTATGACATGCAATTCACACATTTCAGATGCTTCGGTTAGAACACTTTTGTACTTTGTTAAGGATTTAGGGGACAGTGTCACTCCGAACGGTTCACAGTTTCATGCAACTCATTTGAGTATTTCCATAACCACTTATTAGAAAGTTTCACTGAAAAGATAAGTAGTGCTATGTAAAGCTTGGATGCTGCAGAATAATAATAATACAAAAAACACACATCTGAATTTTTACCTTCATATCTTCAATGACCTCTGGTAATGGCGCCACATCATGGTGTCTGAAACATAGCATAAAAACGACCAGTGATGACTGCAGTCAGAGTAATTATAGAAGACACGTCACATGGGTTCCACCCATAGAATGTATACAATCTCTGGTTCCACCTAAACAACGAAGGCCTACTTGCCCTGTGCACAACATGTATGCATGGATTGTTTCGCAAAGCACACAAGTAAACGGTGTTTGTAACTGAGGAAAAATAAAAGAAGGATGTAGTGTGTACCTGTGTGCCCTCGACTCCCGACACACAACGCATATGGGTTTGTTATCGCTGTGGCAATACAACTTCAGTTCTTCGCGGTGTCGCTCACATTTCCCATCCGATTTGATGGCCTTTGAAGGTGCCGCTGGCTTGACTGTTTTCAAGCAGTCGAATTCACTCAGCTTGTCGACCAAATTCTTCACCAGATAGTTCTTGGTGAAGCTCATCTTACCAAATACCTACAAAAGAAAATGAACAAACAAATGGAACGTCAGGAGTATACATCATTTTAACAGGTTAACATGTCGGCGGATTGCCCTCGAGTAACTACTTTGTTTACAACTGCAGCGTTTTCTGCAGTGTTTACTCAGTTGTCGACCATCACTAGCTAGCCAGCCCAAGGCATCAACAACTTCCTCATTGCAAACACTACAGCCCTCCACAACGATGTTTGATACAAGACTTCATATGGATGTGTTTACCATAAGTACAATTTCGCATGTCGACTTTGATCAGCATCTTGGACAGAAAACAATATATAGCTAATGGTTACAAAAGCACACCAAACTAGATAAGTTAGCTTTGCCGCACAGCCTACCATCCGACACTCCGGGCACTGGTAACCAATATCATCGCCTCCGTTTTCTTCCCAGTGCATGAGGATGCAGTCGCGACAGAAATTGTGACCGCATTTTAAGATCACTGGGTCGTTAAAATATTCCAGGCAAATCGCGCAAACCAATTCTTTCTGTATCTCCCCTCTGTTTTTCTCTGCCGCTGTAGCCATTTTCAATAATACTACTGGTCAGTGCACGACGGATAAAATGTTGAGCCACTTGGCTAGCTAGCTACAATAGAATGTCGATCCCGGATATTGCGTAGACAGCAGAACTCCTCACATGGCCTACAGAAATTCTGCTTTGGCCTAAAGTAAAGTGCCCTGGCATTCATCAACTGACTCAGTATGAAAAGTATAATTTACAGATTACAATACATTAGATTAATGATACTCTCTGGAACAAATTAATGGAAACGCCTCTCATTTTAGTGTGGGAAGTTTCATGGCTCAAGTGGACAAGCCTGTCTGCCAAATCTTCATTAATTAAGCGGGCTTGCAGAGCAAGGCCCGATTCTAGTAATCTCTAAATACGTTTATGCTTGCTTGTTTTGTTGCTTTCTTGTGCAGGGCAGTAAAAATAGAAATGGATCTCCTCCCAGGCCTTTCGAGATAGAGACACTGTTCAAACACTAAAATGACCAGCTCAGCTTGGAGATCATTCGAAGCGTGTCCGTGTCTCTTGTCATTTTTCCGTTTTTGGCGATTTTGTGCAAGTTTGGGTCCCCATTGAAAACAATGGTAGAACCTTCGTGCCAGGCATTCCAGCCCTCTAGGGATCAGAGTGCAGGAAGCTTTTTTTTGCTCATTAAACATCAACACTTTCACCTAGAAGTTAAGTTGATGCGTTGTTAGCGAGCTCTATGAGATGTCTCCAAACTGTGAAAGTATCATGTCCCAACTCCCATTACTTTTTAAATGACTGAGGTGTGTAAAAACGGCAGGGCTGACCCAATGGCTTTTCCCATTGACTCTTGAAGTGCCTTTCTGAAGAGGTCAGCGCATCTTCCACAACTTAGAGGTCCATTTGTGACTGAACCGTTTAACCTATAAACTTAATTCAAAGACTGTTAGAAAGATCACATTTATGACTTTAATCAAACAGGAACAGGACATGTGCCAATTCTTTTTAGTTTTTTTAACAACAGCAAGCTAAAGACCTAGAAACAGTTTTTGATTCTGTCCTCTGCCTTAGAGCACCATACTAACTGCCATACATTCAATCAGAACAGGTGCAGCCAATATAGGGTTCCATCTCAACTGTCACTTTCTCTCAACATTCTATTCTTAGCGAGCACCTGCAGCTACAGTTCTAGAAGTCTATTGTTCAGCTCTTCAATGCAATATGATATTGTCTTGCCAGCTGCCTGGCTCAACGGTGAAGGTGCTGCGTTTAAGCAGGGGAACACTCGTCCAGGTAAGATGGGGAAGAAGGGGGGAGAAGGGGGAAGAAAGAAAAAGAAGGGAAGAAGAGGAGGGAGAGAAGAAAAGAGAAAAAGGGAGGAAAACGGGAAGCATTTGGCACCATATCAGTCATTTTCAAGCATTATTATCCAGAGAAGCCGCTTTTGAAAATTTTCGGTATTTTTGAGCAGACTCTGCCGGGATTCGAACCGGCGAGGTGGAGAACTGGTTGACGGTGACGTCATAGCAACATGTGAGTTTTTCTCTTTTTTTTCTTTCTTTTTTTTTTTTCTCAGACATTGCAAGACAGGATCATTTACAGCCCATATCTTACACATAACTCAAAATATGAATAATACTAATAATTTTACAGCAAATAGTTGAAAGATTAAAAGTTCAAAGAGTAGCTGATCATTGAAAATTTAAATCACCATGCCCTCTTGTTCTGTCCATCCTATTACTGAGATTTGGTGCTTTTACACTGTTGTTTTCTTTTTGTAATAATTGTACCAAGTCAGTTTAATTGTTTGGAAGAGCATACAGTATAACATTTAAAAGTGAAATGATTGGAACTTTTTTGTTGAGCAATAATATTTCCCCGGACGATCAGTTGGCAGCTGGTGTTTAGAGATATGTAGGTTGGGAGTTCGAATCCCACTCAGACCCATGTTGATCTTCAAAATTATATCATATGCAGTGTTCCTTAGCCAACTTAAAATACCATGTATGTCATTTAGTATATCCCCAAAACGCGGAGCTACAACACTTTCAAGATGGCTGAATCCAAGATGGCTGAATTGTTTGGCACATAACTTCAGACTGGGTGGATGGATTTTTTCCAAATTTTCTTTTAGCTTTGTTTTCTCAATAGTAGTGTGTTTTTAATTAAGGGATAGAGATATCAAAAATAAAACTGCTCATCTCTGCCCCAAAAGGCAAGCCCGCTTCCAGCATTTTCTTTGGGAATGCAATCTAGTTGCACATTGCACCACTGTGCAAACTGTGGAAGCAAGAGGAAGCTGTGTGAATAATCTGAAAGGGATGTTTGGGTGCTAAAAACATAAAACCACAGCTCCAAAAAAATCCACAGCATCCAAAACATCAAACCACTGTCCAAATCACAGTAGACTAGAATGAAATGTGCACCTCAACTTTCCGGTTTCCACCAGAACAGTCCATTGAGAGCTCCACAGGCTCAATACGGCTGGTCACCCAAACATCCCTTTCAGACAGCTTCCTCTTCCTCACAGTTAATCCTGGTGGATGTGGTTCATCCTTTGGTGCTGCTATGCAGACATTACCTTGGATACAGTGGCTCTTGATACATCACAAAGACTTGCTGTCTCGGTCAAAGATGCAACAGTTACACGCGCACCAAGAATTTCTCCTTTTTGAACTCTGACATGTCACCCATAATGTTGTGTGCATTGCAATTTTTTGAGCAAAACTGTGCTCTTACCCTGCTAATTGAACCTTCACACTTCACCTTACTAGGGTAATGTAGCCTGGGAGTACCCATGCTGCCTTGCGCGTTCTTTTGTCTGGCGTTTGCCGCCAGACACAGTGTAATGTGCAATGAATGAGGATTGGTCAACTGGCTGGTCCACTTGAGCCATGAAACTTCCCGCACTAAAATGACAGGTGTTTATTATTATTATTATTATTATTATTATTATTATTATTATTATTATTGTGTCTATACTTTGTCTGCATGAAAAAAATGGCTTCAAAAATTAGTGACAAGAAAAAATAGGCTATAGCCTATGTCTAACTGTTTAAATGTAGTTATTGAGGTATTCCATTCTGTTATCAAGTACCAAACGATTTTATGATATTGTGCAACCCTAGTTGACATTTTAAGTTGATGCTGTATAGCCATGTTTTTTTCCAATAAAATTAATGTTGAAAATAAAACATTGCTCTCAGTTGTTTATACATTATACAGTGCAGAACAGCAAGGAGAGAAAGATTATTTAAATAATAACTAGTATCGATATTGAGGTAGGTATCCAGTCTTGATACCGCCTATCACACATTTTAAAAGCACCAATATGACAGCCCTGTTTATGAAGTCATGCCTGAAGGTGGTGGAAAGTAAGGCCACAAGGACCTGCTCCCATGTGACAGCTTGCCAAGACAGGGCAGGAGCCAGCGACAATCAGGGCCCAATAGAGAACAACCTACAGAACAAGAACAACAAACACAATACAAAAAAGACCACTGAACACACAGACAGTGAAAGTGAAGATCATTGTGAGTATGTCTGCAAGTTTACTCAGGTGCCAGTGCAGAGTCCATGCCACTTGACACAGGTGTAAGAGTAGAATATAGATAGTAACGGCAACAGAAACGGATTTCGAGAATACCAGAGCTCCAGGAAACGAGGAGAAGATCCTCCGAAGGTGTGAATGTGGATGGGAGAAAGTGACCACGTTCAGAGGCGTCCGGATCCACCAGGGGAGAGCGAAGTGTGGCCAAAAGGGCCAACAGCAACCTTGCACTGCGACAGCAGGTGAGACAAGAGGGACCAAAAGCCAGGACAAAAACCACAGTGCCAACGGACCCAACGTTGCTGGAGGCATGAGAGTGTCAGAGGAAGAAGTCCCACTGGTGGAGAACGTGCCCTCACGTGAGCACGAAGACCCAGTCCTCACCACCTCACACCGAACAGAGCCAAACGCAGAGTCCAGGAAACCAGCAAGAAGAAATAAGATTAAGTGGCCAAAGTCAAGTGAAGCAGAGGCATGGCGAGCACTGGATGCAGACCTGATCAAGACCCTAGAGGGATCACTGCATGGAGGGGCGGAGACTAAGCTTAATCTGATTGGGGACGTCATATATCAGACGTGCAAGGACAGGTTCGGCGAGGTTGTCCCCAGACAGAGGACCACCCTAAGAGAGAAGGGGAGGAGAGAGAAGGAAATCCTCCAACTCGTGCAAAAGCGGCGGACACTCCGCAAGAACTGGAGAAAGGCAGCCCAAGCGGAGAAAGAGGGGCTCAAAGCCTTGTGGGAGGAGGTCAGGAAAAGACTAGCCGGACTTCGCAGAGCCGAACGTATTCGGAAGCGCAACAGGCGGAAGGAAAAAGAGCGAGCCAGTTTCTTCAAGGATCCCTTCAAGCATGCAAGCTTGAAACCACCAGGGAGCAGTTGGAGCAGCACGTCAGGGAACAGTACAGCGATCCACAAAGGAGCGTCCCCCTTGGAGCACCAGGATATGTACCCCAGCCTGCACAGCCAACAGCTGAGTTTAACATCATGCCTCCCAAGCTCAGCGAGGTCAGGCAAGTCGTGGAGAAGGGCCCAGGCCCCAATGGAGTCCCCTACAAGCTCTATAAGAACTGCCCCAAGGTACTAGAGCTGCTATGGTACCTAAGGAGAACTGCCTGGAAGAAGAAAATCATTCCATCTGAGTGGCAAAGAGCGGTAGCAGTCTTCATCCCCAAGGAAACGAACTCCAAGGACATCAGCCAGTTCCGCAGCATCGCCCTACGAAACACACCCTCTTCTTCTCAGTTCTAGCCAGAAGAATGACCCGCTACCTGCTTGAGAATAGCTATATTGATAACTGTCAGAAAGCAGGGGTGCCAGGATTCCCTGGATGCGTAGAGCATTCCACAATGATCTGGGACCAGATTCAGAAGGCAAAGAGGGAGAAGACTGACCTGCAACATCATCTGGCTTGACCTTGCCAACACGTATGGATCAGTCCCGCACCAACTGATCAACTACGCCATGGACTTCTTTCACATGTCCGCATGTGTCAAGACCCTGGTAGCAGAGTATTTCAACAACCTGCAGATGTGCTTCTCCATACAAGACTTCACTACTGGGTGGCAACGGCTTGAAGTCGGAATCGCAATGGGATGTGCGATTTCCCCCAAACTATTTGTAACAGCATTTGAGATCATTCTCATTGGTGCAAATGGTCAGAGGCTTCCCCCCCTGAGGAGCTACATGGACAATGTCACCTCCCTCTTGCAAACAGCAGCATGTACAGCAAGACTGCTGAAGAGGATGGACGAGCTGATGTCATGGGCGCGAATGAAGATCAAGCCCTCTAAGTCTCGCAGCCTGTCACTTAGGAAAGGAGTCAGGAATGACTGCACCACCTTTCTTGTACAGGAGAAAAGATACCACTTCTTGCCGAGCAACCCATCAGAAGCCTGGGGAGGCAGTACACCGCAGAACTATCTGATAAACAGATGGGGAAGACCGTCATGAAACAGCTATGTGACGGCCTGGCAAGGATCGACCAAAGCCAACTCCCTGGGAAGTACAAGGTTTGGTGCTACCAGTTTACACTCTACCAGAGGGTAATGTGGCCCCTGAAAATGAGCGAGATCCCCTCATCAACCGTGACTAAGATGGATGGGAAAGCCAACTCATTCATATGAAAGTGGTTGGGGTTGCCACGTTGCCTATCTGAAGCTGGCCTCTTCGGAAGAAATACACTGCAACTACCACTGAAGTCACTACAGTTGGGCTACATGCAAGAGAAAGCCAGGTTGGTCCTTGAGCTTTGGGAGTCCACAGACAAGTCAGTCAGGAAGACTAACGCCAGGGTCCTGACTGGCCGCAAATGGAACGCCCAGACCGAGGCAGGTAGGTAGAGCAGGCCTAGGATGGGGAGATGCACCAAGATTCTGGTCCAAGGCCCACCGCAAGGAAAGGAAGGAAATGGTAGTGGCGGAGGTGACGAGGATGGAGGAAGACCGCTACAAGATCAAGGCTGTGTCTCAGGGACGGCAGGGAAGCTGGACAACCCCAAGTCAGTCAAGTCAAGTAGGTTTTATTGTCAATTTCTTTACATGCACTGGTCATACAAAGAATTTGAAATTATATTTCTTGCTTTCCCATACAGACATAGACTAATCTAGGTAAGGACATAGACAGTATAGACATAGACAGTACTTATACATGGACTTAAGACAGTATGGACATAGACAGTGCTCATACAGACATTTAATGTGCAAGACTGGACAACAGAAGACTTGTAGAGGACATACATTAAGAGGTAATTGTTGTGCTTTTGTGTTTTTCCTAAAAAGTCCTTTATAGCGTTCTGACATAGTAATAGTAGCATTTTGAAGAAAAATAAATATTAAAAAGGTCTGTCAAGTACACCAGCAGCAGTGTGTGTGTGTGTGTGTGTGTGTGTGTGTGTGTGTGTGTGTGTGTGTGTGTGTGTGTGTGTGTGTGTGTGTGTGTGTGTGTGTGTGTGTGTTTAGTGCAGGTAGAAGGTGCGGTGTGCGTCTGTGTGTGTGTTCGTGTGTCTGTGTGTCTGTGTGTATGTGTGTGTGTGTGTGTGTGTGTGTGTGTGTGTGTGTGTGTGTGTGTGTGTGTGAGTTGTGTGTCAGTGTGTGTATGTTTGGGTTTAGTGCAGAAAGTGCAGTGTGCGTGTGTGTGTGTGTGTGTGTGTGTGTGTGTGTGTGTGTGTGTGTGTGTGTGTGTGTGTGTGTGTGTGTGTGTGCGCATGTTTTGAGTCAGTGCAGGTTGAAAGTTCAGTCACAAATATAGTAGTGCAGGTGGAATGTTCAGTCGCAGATATGGTGGTTGGGGATGAGGGGGGGGGTTGTCAGTGGGCTTGCTGGCTAGAGGCTGACAGTGGAGGGAGAGTGGGTTGAGTGTTCAGTATCTTGATCGCTTGGTGCATTGTGCTGCTCGCCAGCCTGGTGGTACGGGAACGGAGGCGCCTGTACCTCTTTCCAGAGGGCAGGAGGCTGAACAGTTTGTGTGCAGGGTGGCTTGTGTCTTTGATGATCATCAGTGCTTTCCGGGTGAGGCGTGTGGTGTAAATGTCCTGCAGGAAGGGGAGTGGTACTCCAATGATCTTCTTCGCTGTGTTCACAACACGCTGGAGTGTCTTCCTGTTTTTCTCCGTGCAGTTTCCTCCCCACACTGTGATGCAGTTGGACACGACGCTCTCTATGGTTCCTCTGTAGAATGTTGTCATGATGGAGGGTGTAGCACTTGCCTTCTTTAGTTTGTGCAAGAAGTAGAGACGCTGATGGGCCTTCTTCGCCAGTGATGTAGTGTTGGTGGTCCAAGAGAGGTCGTCGCTGATGTGCACTCCAAGGAACTTGGTGCTGCTCACTCTCTCCACAGCATCGCCGTCGATGGTCAGTGGTGGCAGTTGTTTTTGGACCCTTTGAAAGTTGATAACAATCTCCTTGGTCTTGTTGACATTCAGCAGGAGGTTGTTGTCTTTGCACCATCTGGCCAGCAGGTCTACTTCTTCTCTGTAGTGAGTCTCATCGCCCTTGGTGATGAGGCCCACCAGTGTTGTATCATCCGCAAACTTCACTAGATGGTTAGTGCTGTGGGTCGTTGTGCAGTCATGTGTCAGCAGCGTGAACAGCAGGGGGCTGAGAACACAACCTTGCGGAGCCCCCGTGCTCAGGGTTAGGGTGCTTGAGGTGTTATTCCCTACCCGTACTGCTTGTGGTCTTTGCATCAGGAAGTCCAGCAGCCAGTTGCAGAGGGAGGTGCTGAAACCTAGTTTGTCCAGTTTTCTGATGAGTTGTTGTGGTATTATGGTATTGAATGCTGAACTGAAGTCAATGAACAGCATTCTCACATATGAGTCTTTATTGTCCAAGTGGGTGAGGGCTGGATGGAGGGCGGAGCAAATTGCATCCTCCGTGGATCGCTTGGCTCGGTATGCGAACTGGTAGGGGTCCAGGGTGGGGGGTAGGGTGGCTTTGATGTGTGACAGGACTAGCCGTTCGAAGCACTTCATGATTATGGGCGTCAGTGCTACAGGACGGTAGTCATTGAAGCATGATGGTGATGATTTCTTCGATGACTGCTTGCTCCAGAGAGATGTTAAAGATGTCTGTGAAGACATCCTTCAGCTCTTCTGCACAATCCTTCAACACTCGGCCAGGTATGTTGTCTGGGCCAGCTGCTTTGCGTGGGTTGATGGTGGCCAGTGTCCTTTTCACACTGGCAGAGGACAGGTAAAGGGGTTGATCATGGGGGGGAGGGGGAGTTTTCTGTGGGTGAGTGTCATTTTGTGCTTCAAAACGGGCAAAGAAACTGTTCAGGTCGTTTAGCAGAGAGGTGTTGTTGTCACAGCTTCGTGGTGCAGGCTTATAGTCCGTGATGGCCTGTATGCCCTGCCACAGGCTCTGTGCATCTCTGCTGTCTTTGAAGTGTGTTGTTATTTTGTCCGAGTATTCCTTTTTTGCTTTCCTGATGCCCTGGGACAGGTTTGCCCTTGCTGTTTTTAGGCCAGCTACGTCTCCTGCTCTGAAGGCTTTGTCTCTGGCCCTCAGCAGTCGGTGAACGTCTCCTGTGAACCATGGCTTCTGGTTGGCCCTGGTGGTGATGTGTTTTATTTCTGTAACATCATCGATGCATTTTGTGATGTAGGAGGTCACGGTGTCTGTGTACTCCTCAATGTCAATGTGATTGCTGTGGGTGGCAGCTGTTTTGAAAATGTCCCAATCTGTGGTTTCAAAGCAGTCCTGTAGTCGTGAGATGGCCCCCTCTGGCCATTTTCTCACCTCCTTCTGAACTGGTTTGGTGAGTTTTGCCCTTTGTCTGTAAGCTGGCAGTAGCAGAATCGTTATGTGGTCTGATGATCCAATGTGGGGGATGGGCTTTGCCTTGTATGCTCCCTTCTGATGTGTGTAAACAAGGTCCAGGGTGTTTTGTTCTCTTGTTGGGAAGTTGACATGTTGGTGAAATTTTGGAAGTACTGTTTTGAGATTTCCGTGGTTGAAATCTCCCAAGACCACTGTGAAGGCATCTGGGTGTGCATCTTGTTGTTCACTGATGCCCCGATGCAGCTCGTTCAGTGCCTCGCTTCTGACGCTGTTGTTGTTGCTGGGTGCGAGGTATACAGCGACTAAAAGGATAGCGGATATTTCTCTGGGTAAATAGAAGGGTCGGCACTTGATGATCATGAACTCCACTAGTGGAGAGCAGTGCCTCTGTACTACCGTAGCATTATTGCACCAAGCATCATGTGTGTAGACACATATTCCTCCCCCTCGTTTTTTCTCTGCAAGGGCTCTGTCCGCTCGGTGGCACGTTAGTTGTTCCAGTTGTAAAGCCGAGTCGGGTATGCCGTCGTTCAGCCATGATTCTGTGAACACCGTCACGCAGCAGTTCCTCACGGTTTTGTTCGCTGATCTTAGTAGCCGTATGTCATCCATCTTATTGTCCAGAGATCTGACGTTTGCCAAGAGAATTGATGGTATTGCTGGACGAGTTGGGTCCTATGTGGGAATCTCAAACAGGAACATTAGTTGGTCAGACGTGTGGAAGATCCCACAGGCAAGACTCAGCTTCCTTATACGCTCAACCTATGACGTGCTCCCCTGTCCTCGGAACCTCCACCAGTGGTTTGGAAATGAGGAATGTTGCGCACTCTGCAATGCTCCCAATGCAAGCCTCCAGCATATCTTGTCAGGCTGCAAAATCGCGCTATCAAAAGGCCGCTACAGATGGTGCCACGACCAAGTCTTAAGAAAGCTAGCCGAAGTACTGGAGGAGTGCAAACAGGATAGCAGAATACCATCGCCGACAGAGGACCTCACCACCTTTGTCGCGGAAGGAGGGATCAGAAGCATCAGGCAAAGAGAAACATCAAGGCCCTTCAGTCCCAGCCAGGAGAGGAGCATGAAGGTCGACTTGGACAGGAAGCTTCTGTTTCCCACAGAGATTACCACCACATCTCTCCGCCCAGACATAGTGGCGTGGTCCACAAAGGCAAGAGCGGTGGCCCTCATTGAACTCACCGTGCCAAGTGAGGAAGGAATCGAGGCTGCCTTCGAGCGGAAAAAGGCCAAGTACTCTGAGCTGGCTGCTGAGTGCCGAGAGGCGGGTTGGAAGACTACCATCTACCCAGTGGAGGTTGGATGCAGAGGCTTTATGGGGTTGTCGACTCTACGCCTCCTAAAGGAAGTGGGAGTCACCGGAAGGAAGCTTAAGAAGGCAACAAAGGAACTGGCAGAGGAGGCGGAGAAAGGGAGCTTTTGGCTCTGGCTGCGGAGGAAGGACAGAAACTGGGGGAAGAACACCTAACCCCCCAGACAGCAGCTGCAGGGAACAGCAAGCCTATCTCCCAACCGGCTTGCGCATTCGACACTTCACTCAACACCGTTGCCACCCCAGCAACCAACGCACCCGAGCACAGCTGCATTGGAAGGGGGTTACAGCCAGCAGCCAACGAACACCAAACAGCTCAACTGCCTCACAAACAACTCGTCAGTAAGCATTCAGCGCATTCGGCACCTTTCACTCAGCACTGTTGCCGCCCCAGCAACCAACGCACCCGAGCACAGCTGCCTTATTTTCCTTTTTTTATGCTTATCAAATGTATGAAACGTATGTATTGTTGGTGTGAGCTGTACGCCAGAAGCGGATGGGCAGTGAGCCTGGCCACTCACTGTTGGCCCACTAGCTGGAGTTGGCGGTGTTGTGGTTCAGGGCCGAAACACCGAAGAGAAGGCTGGACACCACCTGACGACATCTGCTTCTGGCGTAGGGCTACAGCTACCTGTGAAGGTGGTTGAGGAAGGCACCTCCTGTGCATGCAGTATGAATGTGTATTGTGTATTCCCTATGTTTGTCTAGTAATTGATACAATAAAGATGTTTGTGTCACAAGTCTTATTTTCTCTCGCTGACCCATGGGCACCGGAGGAGGTGCGACAGGCAGCAATGCCCAGCAGGTATTAACAGCTACCTGTACAATCCTGAATGAAAAGTGTCTAAAAATGGAATGTTGACAAAATTTCATTTTGAGGGGGAGAGTGCCCTCAGTAAAGGTTTAACATTGAGTTTGTAATTCGTCATACATCAGCCACTCCACTAGGTGGCAGCGCTATCACAGAAATCCAAGACCTAGCGTAACAGAGAAATTTTTAGCTTGAAATTTGCAACCTTGAGGCCATTCGAGGCGCACCCATTGTATGTGAATGTGAAAAGTAATTCTATGCAAGGGACCCTGGTATGAGCACACTAGGTGAGAGAAGCATGATGGGCAGTTGTGTGATGAACACCATGAGTGTGTGAAGTGCAGGGGTCATGGCAAAGCCAGGCAGTGTGATGGAGTGACCATCACTTTGTAGGTGTGGCTATCCTTGCTCTTTGGTGTAGCTGTCAGAGCCCCAGTGTGGTATCCCAGAACGTCAGGGTTTGAAATCCCTGCAGGGCAACTCTGCTCTTTTTCATTACACCTCTACAGAAAAACATCTCAAAACTCACACACTGAGGCTCTTTGTCACTTTGACGCAGGATGTCATCTATAATTGCCGATTGGTATATTATGAACAGTAATACTGTACCGTATGTGCATGCCAACGTGTGCAATGAAGTGAGAGCCAAAAGCCCAACTGGGAAACTCCCATTGTGACACAGCACTCCACAGCACACAAGTGAACACTGCACACAACATATTTGCATTTATGCCTCACCCGTGCAAGTGGGCAGCCCCCAATGGCGCCCTAAAAGGAACAGTGCGGCAGAACGGTAACATGCTCAGGGTATCTCAGTCATTGAGGAGGATGGAGGACAGCAATGTGTAATTACTCCCCGCACCAACCTGTCGGGTTGGGAGTCAAACCGTCAACCTTTGGGCTACAAGTCTGACACCCTAACCGCTTGCCCATGACTGCCCTGAAGAATTAAGCTGACTGGGGCACTGCAGTAAGGCCGCAGTAGGCTACTCTTTCCACTGGCATGACTATGATTTCGCTCTAAGTCTACTGTATGGGTCGGACGTATAATAACACAAAAGCTGATATGTGGCTTCGTGAGACTTGAGTGAGACTTGAGAACCCTGGTCCTAGTTAATATTTGACACATTTCTTGCTGAATGTCCTGGTATGTACTGTATGTATAGCATGATGAAGAGCCCTGAGGTCCAAACCTTTTCTTTGACCTCCACACTCATGAAGATAACGTTGACCAATATTTTGTTAAAAAGGTAAATATTTAGTTGACTGAACCGCAGCACGTGCGGTGCTACACCTGATCAGCCGGTGTGAAAAGCAATTAATACTGTTGTCAAAAGAAATAGGTGGGACATCAATTGTGGGTCATAAAGTTCTCTTCTGGGAAAAGGTGAGGGCTTTGACACTTACAATAATTGGAAAGTTTACATTGCAACCTCAAAAAAAAGATAGGAATGGGGAGTCATTGTTTCAGCCGGTGTATAAATACTCACCACCTCTCACTCATCACATCAGTGCAGCTGGTTATCAGCAAGAAGACAAACTATCCAACTGTACCAAGTGCTGCCATCCTGTCTACAATCCAGACTGACCATGAAGTTTTTACCCCTTGCGACCGCTGTGGTCTTGGGCCTCTGTGTCCTCCACAGCACTGCTGCTGCTCCCTCTCAGGAGAGTTCTGGTATAGCTTACAGGAAGTAGGTAGTGTGGAGAGCTGATGAGTGGACCACCAGTGGTGTAGTCTACTTTTCTGAAGTGGGTATACTGTATATTTGTGCTTTTTTTGAGGTGGATATACTGTATATATTTGCGCTATTCTAAATAATGGATCATTCAATTTTAAGAGGGTATACTGAAATCCCAGAAATTTAGAAGTGGGTATACTGCGTATTCTGCGTTCTACGTAGACTACACCACTGTGCACCACAGAAGGAAATTAACAAAACTCCTTGTTCTGACAGTGTAACTCATGTACTAGACATTGAAAAGACTTACCTGTAACTAGCAAAGTGCTACATTACACAGAGGCTTTAGTCATGCATTATGACATTGTCATTCTGGTAACTGCAAATTTGGGGGAGACTCTGTGAATGTATTATAGCCTATGTGCATATGTGTCATCCTGTCAGTGTCCTTCATTGTATTGTGCTGTCATGCATGGGCACCCCTCAAAAACAAGATTATATCTCAAGGGGCTATCCCCCCAAGACAAATACATTGAAATTTTCCAGGTATAAGAGAATGGTAATATACAAAGGTATATACAAATTCTAATAAGAATTTGCAAGAGTAATGTTGAAAACATAAATGTAGCAATGGACATCCACACAGAAACAAACTACGACATAAAAGAAGAGTATGGTGGCTAACAGGACAGAGGCAGACTTTGTACACAGTTTAACCACCAAGAGGCTGGGTCTATGTCACTGCAAGGCCTCTCCTTTTCCTCCTGCTAGTTCTCAGTTCTCAAATTAGACAATTGTCTAGGGCCCCCCAGCTGAAGGAGGCCCCTTAAGACTGGTTTATGTACTTGTATTCAAATGACAAGTTTGTGAGTGTGGCAGCACTTTCCTAAATTCAATGACCGAAAAGTCCAATGATGCGGCTGTTGAAATCTCTCTTGAGCAGGGCCCCTCCTCAATAGTCTGTAGAGAAGGGCCCCCAATTACCTATTTGACTTGGGCCCCCAAGTACCTTGAAACAGCCCTGCTGGTACAGCACCTAATGCTCATGTCTTCTTTTGGTGCAGACTGGTAGCCAGGAGGAGGCCAATGCTGACTTGGAGCTGCAGCCTGGAGAAGAGATGGTCTATCAAGTGTCCGAGAACGAGTTGGTGGGTCAATTCAAAATTAGCATGGTTGGATTAGCCTCATCGCTTGTGAAAGCAATTTCCTCATAAAACGTTTATTGTTTTTCCTCACAAAGTTGGAATGCTGTTTGTACCGTTTGACTATGTCAAAACCACAAAACCACTGGCAGTATTGTTGGTAAGCTCCAAGTTGCCAAAATATTAGTACCATAGTCAACACATTTTTGTCTTTATTATTTAATTTGTCCAGAGTTCCACTTCACATTATTATGCATCTGTAGTTTCTCTGTATTATATACAGTATATTAATGTATTGTATATAAAATATCCAAACCAAATATGACCAGCCATTTTGCGTTCTATAGTTAGATTCCTTCTCTGAATATTTATACTGTCTTGTATTGTCTTGTTTGGGACAGCCCAAGATGAGGGGGACAAGAAGGTGCCGATTTTGCTGCGTAAATGGAGGCTGTGGAATCTGCTGCTCATTCTAGAACACTTATGGCCAGCGGGGGACCAGATGTGGACAACCTCTCAGTGATGACTACTGATATGCACCTCTTCATTTGTAACCTCACAACACTTTGTAATCTATGATGATCATGTTTGAGTATTTCATAGCTATAAGAAAGCAACCTGACCTAGTGACATTGTTTCGTTCAATAAGCTTCAACTGTCACATACAGCCATGCAGGCTAGCACTACCATACTGCTTTCGATCAATTTTCTATTTTTCTGTCAGGGTAAGCCTATTTGGTCAACATCTTTTGAAACTAAGCAACAGCAAATTTATGGCCGAACTGTCATTTTTCCAAGTGCTGACAAAGATACTTCCGTTGAACTGAATGCATTAGGATTCAAAATTCAAGATTCAAGATTTATTTTATCACATCTCATTATAAGTTTATAATAGAGTAAAATTATTTGTGTTTTGTATCATTAAAAGAAAATTAAATGAAAGGGGTGTGTGTGTGTGCGTGGTGTGCGTGCATGGTGTGCGTGCGTGCGTGGTGTGCGTGCGTGCGTGCGTGTGCGTGTGAGTAAAAAAAGAGGGGGGGGGGGCAAAAAGTAAAAGTGCCTTCATTGTCTTCAGCATGAGTTCAACAATCTAATTGTTTGGTCAAAGAAACTACTTCGGAGTCTGGTGGTGTGAGCTTTCAAGTTTGTTTGTTAGGAGTGGAGTTTCCTTTTTTTTTAATTACTATTATTGATTTTACACTGAATGTTTAGTGTTCTGGGGATGCTATTGTGTGTATGTTGCAGGGCTTGACACTGGCACCTGCCAACCGGCCAAATGCTGGTAAAACTTGGCTGTGGCTAGTAATACGTTCTCAGTCACTAGCCAATATGGCTGGCAGCTTATTCCTTGGTATGATATATGCATCATAGTACCCTATATTGTTTTGTTTGCCCCTTGTGTATCAATTGTTTGTATTTAGGTTCAAGAAAAACTCAGTAAATGCAGTTTATATTTGCTTGGTATACTTGATATGTAGAAAGCTATACACTCATCTTGCTTTAGTTCCTCATCTTCTGAAGTTAGACGTACACCATCATGATAAAGGAAAAAAAAAACAATATAAAATCTGTGGCTAGTGGAATACCTGAATGGCTAGTGAATCGTGAAAGCCACTAGCCACAGTGGCCGGTGGGTGAAAAAGTTAATGTCAAGCCCTGGTATTGCAATGTTGGGGTGGATGGGTTTATTTCATGTTTGCAGGGTTGCCACCATTGTTAAGATAAGAGTGTCAGTGCATCGTTTGTGTGTTAGCATTGTATGACAGCATCTACTTAAGCATGTGCTATGCTGTGCAAAGTCAATAAAGTGGACCATTGCTGTTTGAATAGTGTCTTGATTTTTGCCACATATAAGGCCTAGGCTATATATTACGCCTCTAGACGCTCTTTGAGTGAATAGGTCTAATATGAACAAGGTTTATACGTTGGAGGGTAATCTACACCCATGAAGCTAACCAAGCAAAACATATTTGTAATTTGAAGGGCAATAAATTGGCTCTGTGTGATTATTCATTTCCATAAATGTAGTCCCTTTATCTTCAACGTACATGCAACACACACGAAACAACACATTTTCTTGTAATATCATGTGTCATGATCTGACTAAAATGTAATGTAGATACAGCTTGAAATGATCTGAACATAATTTAGAACTATGTAGGCGTAGATCACTTACCTCAGTTAGCCAAACATAGCTAAAGACAAGAGAAGTGCTTGTAATGGCAATCCATCAACAACTTTTGTTTGCCAACCGACACTTGTCTTTTTTCACTATTGCCATTACATCGCATTTGGCAGACGCTTAATAACCAAAGTGACTTTCAAAAGAGGACATAATCATAGCCAACCTTACTAGCAAATACAAAGTGCACAGGTAACATACAGAACAACAAGTGCAGATGCAAAAAAAAAAAAAAATTACAGTACACACACACACACACACACACACACACACACACACACACACACACACACACACACACACACACACACACACGCACATACGCATCATGTCAAGAGTCTGGCTTAGGGCATATGTCAGCTCAAACACTAGTCTAGTAGATACTCAGACCTCAGGGGCGTAGCAGCAAAATGTGGGCCCTATGAACAATCCGCTCCAATCGTAGAGCATTAGAGTAGAGTGCTTTATTGTCACTATATAGATACAGTGAGATGATGTTTGGAAGCAACCCACAGATGCCCACAAAAGTGAAGATAATGCAAGCAGTATAACTAGCCTGATTATCATCGACTTTCAAATCTGAGATTCTGGTCTGACCAAGAAGATAACAAATAACGTTTCCAAACGGCCTGGTTAACCCGCCTCCCTCGGTTTGCTACTGGTCGAGGCCAGAAAAGGCTGTGTTGAAGTTTAAATCAAACATTTTCTTAGATCCAATAGAACGTCTCTGCTTAAACCACGTCACTGCCTTGAACACGTAGGCCTATCTACTGTACACAGGGCCATTGGAGCTGCTCAAAGTTGATTGCTTCCCGACAAAGTGGGTGGAGTAACATGATTTCTCCGGAGCTCAGAAAGATGTTAGGCTCAGACGACTTTGATTTTGTCGATCGATGTAGACAAAGCACGTGAGCGAGAACTTGTTGTCACCATGTGGGAGTGCTGTGTCATGGAGTGCTGTGTCACAATGACAATGGGAGTTGGAGTTTCCCAATGGGCTTTCGCTTTCACTTTATTAAATACAGCGCATTTAAAGTTGGCCACAAATATGAACAAGACGATGAGATTGCACCAGTTTGCTCTACTAACACACCACGTGTGAAGAGTGGGGGGACAGGCGGAGAGGAGGGGCTGAAGTGGGGAGCAGTGCAAACTTGTGTAGGGGTGTGCGACAAGACTCATATACACGTGAGTGAGTTGTTGACCAACCAGTTCATGGGAGCGTGACCTTGGAGGCGGTCTGCAGACGAGCATCGACGGGGATAAGCAACTGCAGGGGTTGCAAGATCCGACTGCAGTTGCATTCATCCCGCGATAGTTTGACACCATGTGACATGTCACCTCGTCGACGCAACATGACCGAAATTTTGAAGTTTGAGAGGAAATCTAACCATCATGCAGCATTTTCATCCAGAATGCATTGCTGTCTGCATGCGCATGCAGGCGTTGATGATTCGAACAACCTCATTGCATTGCTCTTAACCTGACCAGTAGCAGGGGGTGTTCACTCCCGGAACTAGGTACTAGCCACAACTAGCTAACCCTAACCCAAAACTAAGTGAATAATGATTGGGTGTCAAAGGAGTTTTCTACTATTATAGTTTTTGTGATTTTTTATAATGCTTTCCCCTGAAATATTCATATTCAGTTAGAAGCTAGAAATAGTAAGACCTCATTTGACTATCGCCTCGATTTTTTTGCGCCACTAGATTATTGGGTCACGGAGCTCGATTTATGAGGCCTAACCCATAAACATTAGCGGAATGCTAGCGAGTAGGCCTACAGGTTGAAATCTTTTGCCCTGCTGGGAAAACTAAACACCTGAAACATTTGACAATACAGCCTGTTATATAACACCAGCCATAATGCTTACCAGGAATATGTTGTTGATGAGATTTGTGACTGGAAATTGCAGTAGCAATTGTAGCTGTTAAGAATTGTGAGCCCTGAGTCCCCTGAGCCCTCAACAGCCAGGCCTCTCCTCACTGCTCTTAGCAGGTTGCCCATCCCCCGTTGCTGGTGGGCTACCTGTGTCCCCCCTCCTTCTACTGCTCTCCTCTGCCTGACCTGTGCACTCTGTGATTTTCCGTTCGTGGCCCTATAGTGGGTTGCTAGGGGCCCTCGGCAACAGGCGCTCCCCCTGCTACTGACATACAGACCCCTTTCACTGACCTACAGACCTGGTACTTTTCCGTCATGCACCGAGTGTGTGGGTAGGCAGTGATTGGCCCAGCAAGCAGACCTTCCGGCTCCAGAGGTGGGTCCTGGCCTGCTGGTAACACCCCTGGCTCGGCACCCTGCTGTGCTGCTGGGAGCATATAGGGCCAGGACAAGAGGTCACCACAGACCACTCATCACACGGGGACTCCATGCTCAGTTACCAAGGGATCCATCTCTCTCATTTTCTTGGACGCCTCAGGATCCCAGCGTCCATTCGTACTCTAGTGACATTCCGTGCGTCTTTGAGAGTGAGTGTTTGTACTGTGTTGTTACTATGTTATGCCATGTCTGTATTTGTTTACTGTACAGTTTGCATTGTCAAGTAGCTGCATAGTATATGTACTCATTTCTCCATGTCGCGGTTCTGCCAGAGAGTGCATTGGGTCAGTAATGTACTGCTGTGGTGGAGTAGTGCTTACATTTCACTTATGTCTGTTTAATGCATGCTCTGTGTGTCTGCTTTAGGCAGGCACATACCCATGCCCCAGTCCACACAGCTACTGTAGGTAGCTGTGTCATGTTCCCTCCTCATTTTCCCTGCTTAAGATGGCTGCTTGTAGGCAGTCACCTTCATGTTCCCCCTCCCCCTTGGTAAGATAGCAGCTGTAGGCAGCTATCCTCAGTTTCCCTTTGTATATATTGTATATTGCATTGTATATAGTATTATGTGTATTTTCATGAATGTATATTTTGCTTATGTCTTGTTTTGTATTTTCTATTTTACTTTTATAGTAAAACCACGGTTTTCACGGTTTACCACGGTTTCCACGGTTTTCACGGTTTCACTTCCCATCTGTGTGTGTCTGACTTCATTGGACATCTTCATACTGTTCTGGCCGGACAGCCTGTGGTGTTTGTTGTATACCTGATCCAGCCCCTATCATACAGTCCTTTTTCGGGTGCACCACACAGCACCCATTTTTTTTCATGGTCCTTCGAACCGGATGCAACAATTGCCACAGTGAAGATGTCCTTCCCTGAGGATCAGACACACACACGCATGGACATCCCCGTCGTGGGACACAGCAGGCCCCGGGAGGTGACACAGTCTCCCCCTGCTGCTCAGACCCACCTCGACGCATCAGCAGCGATCCTCACCGCTCTCAAGCACCTGAGAGAGGAACACAGGCAGACCTTCCAGGCACTGCGAGAGGAAAGCAGGCTGATGCGTGCAGCCAATCAGCAGCTGAGGAGAGACGTGGACTTCCTCATGCAGCAGCACCTAGCCGGTCTCCAGGTGCCAGCTGCTCCAGCGTCCTCTTCCGTCGGACATCACAGCCCAGGTCATCCAGTGAGGGATCACCGGCATGTCCCAGGACCAGAGGCACGCCCCCCTTCTCCTCAGCCTGCACAGCTGGATGATGACAACTTCCCGCCACCTCCTCTGCCAGTGTACTACACTCCAGGCGATGCAGCAGAGTCACCACCCCGGGTGCCACCACTGCTGCATCCTTCCTCGCCTGGGCATGCAGAACCAACAGAGCACGAGAGGTGTCAGCAACGGCCACCAGTGGACAGCTCACGACCCCCCTCATCTGCACAGAGACAGCAGGCTGCGCCTCACTCATTGGCAGACCAGAGGGCCACGGGTTCGGACCAGCACACGCAGCTGCAGTCCTCGCATCAGTCAGCGAGACCGCCATCTCCGCCGCATCAGGAGACGTGTCCTGTCAAGTCTGCTGAGCCGTCTTCATCACAGTCGTCATCCTCATCTTCGTCATCATCATCGTCGGCTCGTCAGAGAGAGCCACAGAAGTTCTGTCCGTGCTGCAGGACAACAGAGCACTACTTCAACCAGTGCCCTGTCTTCACATCGTTCTCCACTCAGCAGCGAGTGGAATGGATCACGGCTGGACACAAGTGTTTGAGGTGTGGTCGGGATCACCAGACTGCCCAGTGTTACCTGAAGGCTCGCTGTCAGCAGTGTAACCGCACCCACCTCGAAGTTCTACATGAGGTCAACAGTCCAACCTCAACCTCCACTTCACAGAAGTCAGCCACCGCCCGTGAGGAATTCGAGACGATTCGTCTAATGAATTGTTGAGAGGGGACCATTCGAACAAAACGTTGGACCATTCGTAGAAGGCATGGGGCGTTTCGTGCAGTACCTGAGGATCTTTCGTAGAAGACCTAAGGACGTTACTGTTAGGTTCAAACCCTTAACATTTGTAAATATGAAATACCTGAAATGAAAGACACAGAGAATCAGTAATTAAGTTTCAAGCCGGCTTGGAGAGCGGATGGGGAGAACCGTCAGTTACCATTTTCCCCACTCGTTCTAACACTGAAATATCTCCAAGCCATATTTATTGTAGGATTGTCCCTGATAACAATTATCTCTATCCGCTAAAGGGAAAAGGGGGCGTACCCGGATAGAGATTAATTCATTCACACACACACACACACACACTAACACACGAACACACTAGCCAGGCTGCGCCCTCCTAGTGACGCAACACCTTCGGCGGCGCTGCAGATCGAATCTCGATTGCAAGTCTATGATAATCAGGCAACGAACACACAGGCCTTGGCCTGCCATGTGGAGATGCAACTCTGTTGTGTTTGGGCATTCCATTGTTCTGGTACAGATAAAGTCCTCGCACAGTCCAGTAATCTTCTGCTTAGCCTTGAACCGGAATTCTTGAATGTGAAAGGGCACATCTGTGCCAGGGCAACATGTTTGCCCTCATAAAGAATAAAATACAGTTCCAACATTTCCCCCTGTTTATTCTATATAGAGGCAAACATTAACATCATCCAGTGATGACTTCAAATGATTTTTTCTTTAAATAGGTACACTTAGAGGCCCCGAGCATAATCCCCTGGGTCAGGGAACAGATCAGGGACCTGGATGGAATCGTCAGATTGGTGTGGAGGCTCATGGTCTCCACCAACAACATCATCATAGTGTCATCGACATCACTATCCTGTCTAGTTAGAAGAGCATATAGGTTTGACATTTTTTCTTCCATTTGTGCAATGGCAGTGGTACTAAATCTGGTGCACAACACTCTAATACAAAGAATACAACAACATCCACATAACGTGAGGATCGCCGCAAATATTGCAATAGACATGATTATGGACGCTGCCAACTGTCTGTATTTGCCAACATGTCAGAGAAACCATCCCACACTGAAGTGTCGACCCTGGAGTGGTCTTTCATTTTCTTTTTGGTTGAGGGATCCCAGTCCCTCTATCGCCCTGGTGACACTTTCGTCAGCTGCCGTATTGTTCGGTATGAAGGAACAACATTGATAACCAAAAATAGAGCACACACTCCTATCGGCCAAAAGCATATCAACCGCAATACGAGATTGGAATGCCATTAGGCAGGTTGCCTTCAGTTGTTCATGGATGGCCCTGAACCCGAATTCAGTTTTGTTGCCCAGCGCCTGCACATTTATAGTGGATGTTGTTCATTCTGTCCACATTTTTGTTTATAGTACACCACCAACATACAAATGATTCAAACCCTGATGCAATTTGATTCCACATTGTAGCTCTCTTATGTTTGTTTTAGGTTAGGTTAAGGGGTGAAGTTTCAGAACAAGGTTTTATTTAACATGTGCCCTATACACATATTTGTTTGATGCACTGATTAATCCTAAAATATCTCTCCTGTTTGAGACATGTGCCATCCACATGACTCAATAAGACTTAAGTAATTTCCGAAACAGACTTTGAGCACAGTAAATGATGAGAAGTAAACATCTTCCAACACCCTCCAGTTCATAGGTGCATGAGTGATTCTACGATTCCCCTACGCTTTTGGCAAAAGCAAAAAGTCAAATATCAGTATTTTTCCCAACTAAATGACCTAGATGTTTACATAGTGCCAAACAAACAAATTGCCAAGCTTAATCTTAATAGTTAGTGGAATTGGCAAATCAAATCCACGGACTTAAAAGTGTAGCCGAATCAGAGAATCACTCGCATAGCCTACATCAAGGCAGGCTTTTTCAAACATTTGTTTTAAAAAAAATAATAAGCTCTCAGAAGTCAACTCATCCACACACAGACATTAGTGTGGAGGAGGTGCGCAGTTGTAACAGATTAGAGAGCATTATAATAGAGAAGAAACAAAAAATGTTTTGTTAGTTTAGACAAAACAAAAACCCAAAGCCGCCCAACCATTCTCTCATAATCTATAATCAAAATAAAATAGATAGCTCTACTTTCCCGGGGAACAACAATTTATCAAGAGCAAAATTATGAAAAAGAAAATTACTCTGGTCAGTATCTGACTATTGTGGCTCACGTTTACATTACAGTTCCTTACAGAATAGGCGATAAACGCAAACTGACAAAATGTGGTGTTGACCACATAGTTCATCCAATATAGAATGTAGAAGAAACATTAAGAAACATTAAGCATGCCGTACAAAATGACTATACCCATAGTATTGGCTGTCTTTACATGATAGTTAGGCCTGCATAAATCACTTTGTAACAGAACTGAAATATATTGGCATGCAGTCCTCACTGTCCTTTTGTCATGAGGTCATGGTGATATAGGGGCCTAGCCCAACTCCTGCCAATAATGTCAGTACCTTCAAAAATGTATTTTGTAAAAATAAAAAAATTGAGTATGAGTAATATTTGAGAATCGCATTGTCATCACCCAGACATACAGATCACTAGATGAACCAATCAAAATGTAAGAGATAAAAAGAAAGAAAACACAACTGCCATTGTAAAATACACAACTTTAAACGAAAAATGAAACAAACAACCAGACAGACCCTTTATCTAAGGTATAGAGGTCAGACCTTGTCTAACTTTTAGGTCAAACTTTCCATGGTTTGAAAGAAAGAAAAAAAATAACAGTTGTCATTTTATCAAGTGTTATAACTAAAATTATTACCCAATTGAAAAAAAAAAAAACTCTGGGAAAATCTTGTGAAACTTATCAAATTAAAAACAAAATTCACTTAACCTAGCGATCATTGGTATTGTCTAGGTTCCTTCCATTCACATCAGCTCGTTTCCATAATTAGGCCTGTTCCTCAAAGAACAAAAAAAAATATAGGGAAAAC
Source organism: Engraulis encrasicolus (assembly GCF_034702125.1). Taxonomy (NCBI): domain Eukaryota; kingdom Metazoa; phylum Chordata; class Actinopteri; order Clupeiformes; family Engraulidae; genus Engraulis; species Engraulis encrasicolus. Next base: position 35,550,123 of record NC_085863.1, read on the forward strand.
AACTTTCTTTCATGTACACTCAAGCCAGATCAATTTGAAATCAAATCAGAGCAAAAAATGATTGACTTCATGTATCGGCTACATAAAACATTTGTAACGGAACTAAAACCTTATTGGCAATCAGTTTTCACTTTGATTGCAAGTTGACGACTGAAATGAAAAGACAGAGAGACAACTGTCTCTTTGTTTATAAATCAAACAAATGAAAATATATGGATCCCAACGTCATCAAATTCAAACTTTTAAAAGCAAATAGAGAACATTGACATGTCTCATCACACACCATGTGAAGCAATGTTCACACTTACAGTATTAAACTAATGACAATGATAGATATTTAACATAACTTTAAGCTTTGGTATTGTTTTATCTAGGTCGGTGTTCAGTTTTTTAGGTCTTATTGTCTTTTCAGTGACAAACAGGTGGTTTAGCATACACTGTTGGAGGTTTCAATATTAAGTGTCTTTCTGTCTCTGCCACAGAAATTTGCATGTTGATAACTGGGCCTGCTGTGTCTGATAAGGGGTGCCTGCAGAAGACCTTGGGCTACTTTACAGAGAGCCTCTGAGCCTTTTAATATCTATCCGAGCTAATGTAAACATCTACACATAGGACACTGTTATCTTTGCTGGGGTGATTTTGTCAAGCGCCTCTGTGTATTCAGAGTCTAGTTTTTGCTAGTTTATCAGAGTTGTGCAACATTGTGCTCCAGTCATTAAAATAAAGTTCCAGATCATAATTGCATTGGAAATGACAAAATCAAAATAGAACATAATAAGGCAAGAAATTCGATGAAATAAAACAAAGAAATAAGTCATAGTTAAAAATCAATCAAAACAAAATGACAACCTAAATTTCTAGAAACGTTCAGCACATGTGACCTAACTCTCAGACCAGGTCCAAATTGGGTTTACTCACAGCACCTTTGGGCCATCAAATAACGCCTGCGTTATTTCAAGATCTCAAACCCATTGTTCTTTTAAAAAAAAAAATAAGAACAAGGAGAAAGCTTCATCTATTCTTTAGAAGAAACAAAGACATTTTGGTACTGTAAATCATGAAAGCAAACTCTTTTGCAACTACACTACACTACCATGACAGTGCACGGGGCCTTTAGTAATACATTATGACTTGGTCATTGCCATTCTGGTAACAGCTAATTTATAATGCCGTGTCTTAAAGGCTTAAACATTAACATGTTAACTTTCAATTGAAAATAGTAAAGAAACAACATAACTCCACAACCCCGTTTTCTCCTAATCAAAAATAAATGGGTAAGAATGTATGGAAAAACAAAATCATGACAAAATCCTACACCTCAAAGTTGAATTGTAGAATAAAATAAAAGGCTTATTCTTATTTTAAAAATGTTGTTTCAACATGTGCACTCCCAAGCTCCAGCTAACTCTGAACACAATAGAGTACCTCCACTAAACACTCAAAAAAAAATTTTTCTTCCACTCTCAGACATATTTAGGCACTCACTCCACAGATACACACGTACACTCCACAGACACATATACAATCTTTCTCACACACACAGTGGGGTGTCCCACTAGGACAATTCATACAACAAATAGGGCCCACACAGACAGACAAACAGATATCCATATTACTTGCCTTGTATGACACAGTGTTATACAAATACAATTATTATTATTATTATTATTATTATTATTATTATTATATGGTAGGCTATCTGAGACATTAACTGCTCAGTGAGTAATCCAAATGGCTGTCATTTGCTTTTTTTTAGCACCAGAGTCTAAACGTACGGGGGTCCCTTGGACCAGAAGGGTAATTTCAGGTCTAATTTTTTCTTGGTAAAACAATCCCTCTAAGTTTAGAACGACGTCTACCTCTTCCACATCCCCGTCCGTTTCCTCATTATCATCAAACCAGTCATCGGCCGAGGGGCCATGCCCGTACGGTCGATACTGGTGCTCTCGGTCTAGTCAGGAATTTTGGTGTTGGCCTCGACGTTGGCCGTGATAGTTTTGGTGTTCATTGTAGTGTTCCTGTTGGCCCTGCTGGCCAGGCCATAAATGTTAGGTTTGTTGTAGACAACTTTCCATTAAACCCATAGTTTTTTACCCAGTAACACAGCGGTGCTACTGCACTAGGATTTTCTCTATGCACGATTTTTCAGTCCTTGCATTGCATTTCAGCAAGGAACTTTTCACTTCTTTTGCTGTTACTGCCCCCCATTTTGTCTCTATGAATTTAGTCCAACGTCACAACACCTACAGTGCCTCTATTGTTGGATACACTTTTCAACAAGATAGCGATCAACGATCGTTTGTGGTAAGATTCACTTCAACCTCCGAGGATACGTGCCCCTCACAGGTGGAATCTTCTTGCATACAGGCTTCCACAAAGACTCGCTATTTGAACCTTGTTGTATTGGTATGAAACGTATTACCGAGTGGTAATACGAATCCTTTCACGCACACTTTCTCTCAATGCAGAGAACACAGAATTTAAACTAGTTTCTCGTACTAGTTTCTCGTACTCGTACTACGTACTTTACTTTACGTAGTCTTCAGATTTTAACTTGTTCAACAACACAGAGGAGTCTGGCCTCCCTTTTACCCTGATAGGGTCTAGAATTGTCAGGGTTTTGTCTTCTCTTATTTTACCGTCTTTTCATTCAATCCTTTTTAAATAAAAATAAAAATGTAGGCCTACTCACGATTCTCTGGTCTTTTCAAGATTCCCGTCAACCGTCGGATCCCAGCCTGCGAGGGAGAGACCAGTCCCGGAAACGGGTCTTAGTGCTGTGGCCACAGACTTTCCTGGTTCCCTCCTCGCGTGCTGGAATCGTCGGGTATCTTGGGATCCGGCTCTGAAGGACCAAGTAAATGTTAGGTTCAAACCCTTAACATTTGTAAATATGAAATACCTGAAATGAAAGACACAGAGAATCAGTAATTAAGTTTCAAGCCGGCTTGGAGAGCGGATGGGGAGAACCGTCAGTTACCATTTTCCCCACTCGTTCTAACACTGAAATATCTCCAAGCCATATTTATTGTAGGATTGTCCCTGATAACAATTATCTCTATCCGCTAAAGGGAAAAGGGGGCGTACCCGGATAGAGATTAATTCATTCACACACACACACACACACACTAACACACGAACACACTAGCCAGGCTGCGCCCTCCTAGTGACGCAACACCTTCGGCGGCGCTGCAGATCGAATCTCGATTGCAAGTCTATGATAATCAGGCAACGAACACACAGGCCTTGGCCTGCCATGTGGAGATGCAACTCTGTTGTGTTTGGGCATTCCATTGTTCTGGTACAGATAAAGTCCTCGCACAGTCCAGTAATCTTCTGCTTAGCCTTGAACAGGAATTCTTGAATGTGAAAGGGCACATTTGTGCCAAGGCAACATGTTTGCTCTCATAAAGAATAAATTACAGTTCCAACCTGAAGGCTCGCTGTCAGCAGTGTAACCGCACCCACCTCAACGTTCTACATGACGTCAACAGTCCAACCTCAACCTCCACTTCACAGAAGTCAGCCACCGCCCGTGAGGAATTCGAGACGATTCGTCTAATGAATTGTTGAGAGGGGACCATTCGAACAAAACGTTGGACCATTCGTAGAAGGCATGGGGCGTTTCGTGCAGTACCTGAGGATCTTTCGTAGAAGACCTAAGGACGTTACGTTCAACCCATGCAGACCTTTCGTGTAACTGGGCAGATGCTTAGTTTAGTCTGCCTATTTTATTAGCCTATTATTTTTTATACTTTATCAAACTTGTGTGCCTACCACCACAATGCAATGAAAACAAAAATCGAACCATGTAGAAAGTGCGTGCGTAAGTCTCTATTTTTTTTTTTTTTCATTTTAGTTCAGGCTGCTTTTTTATCATTAGGCCTATTTTATAGCCTATTTTATAAATATACTATATCATAACGGACTGCCTCTGCCTCCTCCGGAGTGAGATAGCAGCGTTACCCCCTGTGCACTACATGTGCAGCCTATAAAATTGGGTTAATTTCAAATGGCGGGTGAGACTGTCAGGAAGCAAGCCGAGAGAGCAAGAGAGAGGGAACCATGAAGTGTGCCGAGAAGATCACCATTCGCAAGAATCGCTAAAGCCAGACATTGATGTGAGCTGTTCCAAATTGAGACCAAGCGCACAAGTCTGCAAACAAGGATTTTGCAAAAATGCACTACTAAAAATAAGAAAAGATATTCGTTGTGATGATCTGAGTTATTTCTAATGTGTTGATCACTGATTTCTATTCATTTTGGAAAGGTAACGGCAATCTTATTGCTGCCTTACTGGCGCCCATCTCATAACTTAAAACTACAGTCGGTTGCACCGCTACAATATCGACGAAATGTTTTAAAATGTAGGCCTACAACAGTAATGTAAAGGTAAGAGATACTTTATTGTCCACACGTGACTATAAGAAAATATTTTCCTACGGGCGAATAACACCCCCGATGCCGAAGGCGGAGTGCTGTTATTCCGCTTCGAAGGAAATATATTTTCCGTAGTCAGGTGTGGACAATACATTATCCCGCTTATCCCGCCTTTACCAACATTAGAAAGCATACAAAGTCAACCAGTAGTTTATAGTAACAGGTTTATTGCCATTTTATAGCGTGCACAAAGAAAGATAGTTCGTGGAACACTCATAATTTAAAAAGAAAGAAAGGAGTCGCACACTGGAGCTGAATGCAGAATCAAAAACTGTACTCTAACTGTAAACAAAGCCGAAAAAAGTAAATAAAACCGACAGACAGGGGACAAACATTTCGGGTCTAGCCCATCATCTTCCTTTTCTTCCTTTTCATTATACTGCTCTTGGAATTACGCACCGAGCGATACGCTCAGGATATGACATTGGCGCGGACGCCACCCCACCATTACGCTCATAACAAGCAACAGAGTTTGGCTACTTTCTAACTTGTTACAGCCACATTGCGCTTCAAACTGTTTGCAGGCTGCCTCGTTCACTGCGCGATATCTACTAAACTCGGGTTCATAACAGGATCATTTATATCTGATCGGCGACAGTATTCCAGATAAAAGTATAGACAACCCAAGCACTGATGTGCGCCCTGACCATCATCATTATTAGCCTATCATCCTGCTACAGTCTGAACAGTGTGCGCCGAATGGTTGGCTGGAGGAGGCAACGCTAGCCTAAAGAGCAGGCTACTTCACCCTTAAGGAAACTATCAACGGACTCCTCACTTGTTAAAACAATACTAGTGTTAATAAAAGATGTCACGACAGCGGCCGGCGGACAGTGACAGTTTGCTTTCTTGAAATAACAACACTTGGACAATAGTGTAGACTTGTGCGCTAAGCGCTGGGGTGGGGCAGGGGCTGCTGAACTGTCTACAAGCTGTCGTGCCGGGACGTAGGCAGTAGGTATCCATTGCGTGCGGCCGGTCGCTTTGGGAACTGTGTGTAAGTTGCATTTGGGTAGGCTATTGCGCGTGTTATAGTTGAATTAAGTAATCGACGAGCCAACGTCCGGCAGCAGTGACTGAGTGTGTAACTTAACTTAACGTTTGTAGGCTACTATCGTCCGAGTGTCTCCAGATTGTGATTCATTTATTCAAAGACGATAGCAGTTTACAGACGCTGCTGGCTGCATGGATATTGTGGGTTTTTCCCTCCTAATTGTATTTTATGAAATTGTAAAAATAAAACTGTTATGTTGTGCGGTATAAAAGAAGCAGGATTCCGGTATACATTTTTAAACTTTATATACGAACCCGGAGGTCAAAAGCATGTCTGCATCGTAGATTACATTTCAGCATCTCCTCGATAAGACTTCCTCTATGCATACATTAATAACTCCAAAGAGGTACCGGTGCCACCTAGCGGCGTGGCAATGTGTAGACACAACATCCCCCCACAACGTAAAACAATTCTTCCTGTCATGAGGTAACTAGAAGAAATACCTTCAGAGATATGCCTGTAACGTAAGGCATTTTAACCATTAACAGTAAGCACTCTAAGCATTAGAATTAACTGTAGAATCATGAATGAACTTAAAGAATAAGCACATGGAAATATTTGCATAACGCATTCCATTTTTAAGGTAAGCATTTTAAATGAATTACTGAACTTAAGTATTTTCTTTTAAGCATAAACAATGAATGAATTCACTTTCTGAATTAATTAACTCAGCATTTTTAAGGGTATGAATCAACAATGAATTAACTTTTGCATAACTTGAAAAGGATATGGATCAGTCCATTTTTATTTATCAGGTCTCATAGTCTTTCATCCATTCAGGAGGTCTCCGCTCTCTGGCCGGCTGTACTCGGTCAGCAGGCTGGTTTCTCTCAGGTGCAGGTACTTCAGCTGCTGCAGTCGGAGGTTGCTCTGGAGTCGGAGTCACAGCGTCCTCGTCGGCGTCCTTGTCGTCGGCGCGCTGATCTGGTGGCATCACCGCTGCATCAGGCACTCGTGAAAGCTGAGAAGAATGCCAGTTCTTTCCGTCGGCCAGTTCGAACGTGCATGGTCCAACTTGTTTTTGGATTTGGACTGGGTGAGTGAATTTGGGATGACCTTTGGGCACATGTGTCTGTATTCTCACCCGGACTTTGTCTCCCACTTTGAAAGCAGGTGTGCGCGCCCCCCTTTTCTTATCACAGTATGCCTTCATCTGTGACTGGCGCTTTGAGACACGGTTGCGCACTTCCTCATCCCGGTTTGAGCAGGGCGGCAGTGGCATGACAGCAAGTTTGGTACGCATCTTACGACCCATACATCAAATTCGAAAGGTGACACACCTGCATGGCATGTGGTGTTGCACGGTAAGTATGCAAGAAGCTTGTCACAGTCTCTTTCCATGGTGTGTTTTGGACAATGGCAGATTGCACCACACCTTTAAGCACTCGATTAAATCTTTCCACAGCACCATTAGATGCTGGGTGGTACACAGACACTCGGGTGTGTTTGATGTGGCGTTCAGTAAAGAATGTAGACATTGCAGTTGAGATCAGTTGTGGACCGTTGTCGGTCACCACGCACTCAGGGTTGCCATAGCGACTGAAGGTTGACTTGAGAAAGCTAATCACAGTCTCTGTAGTGATAGAGGGTGTGAATGCAACTTCAGGCCATTTTGTGTAATAGTCAGTTAAAGTGATGGCATACCTGCAGTTCCATGTAGCTGTCTCGAATGGTCCCACAATGTCAAGACCTAGCTTCGTCCACGGAGCAGTAGGCAGTGGTACAGGCTGTAGTGGTGCGGCGAAGGTCTTTGCTGTACGGTCCAGTTCTGGGCAGAGTGTGCAGCCAGCGGCGTAGGATTGGGCCATTTCATCCATTCCAGGGAACTAATACAACTCGCGCAGGTGTTGTTTCGTTCGTCCTATGCCCTGGTGGTCCTCATGTGCCAGCACAACTAGTGTTTTCCTCAGGGAAAGAGGCACTATGAAGCGAGAGCCTCTGAGCACTAGGTTCTCATGTACACTCAGTCCATGTCGTATTTTGAAGTAGGGCTGAAGGTCGGGGCTCACGGCTTTAAGTGACCTAGGCCAGCCTTTTTGTATCTGCAGGCGTAAGGCTGATAGCTCTGGACACAATTCGGAAGAGGACGTGAACTCAGCAGGTGTAATGGCTGCTTGTGCTGTGGAGAGCATGGCAACAACCTCAGGCTCTGTCTCGTGTTCATCAGCATCCGATGTAGGCAAGGGTAAGCGAGACAGACAGTCTGCAGTTTGGTTCAGTGCGCCAGCACGGTAGATGACGTCGTAATTGAAGCAGAGCAGTCGTGCTGACCACCTGGCGATGCGCATTCCAGCCCTGTCAGTGCCTTTGGTGCAGAGGAGTGTAGTGAGGGCCTGGTGGTCGGTGCGTAAGGTGAACCTGTGGCCCCAGAGGTACGTTCTCCATTTCTCGACTGCCCAAACACATGCTAAGGCTTCTTTCTCCACAGTCGCATACTTCCTTTCAGCCTGAGTAAGTGTCCTGGATGCAAATGCAACAGTGCGCTCACGGTCATCAGGGTGAATCTGTGTAAACACGGCACCTATGCCGTAGTCAGAAGCATCGGTAGAGATGATGCATGGCAGAGTAGGGTCGTACAGAGCAAGTGCAGAACTGTGCACCAGCAGTTGTTTTACTTTACTGAAGCACTTGTCAGCCTCGGCAGTCCAGCTGAACTCGGTGTCAGTACGCAGGCAAGCACGCAGTGGCTCCACCACCGTAGCGTAGTTGGGTATGAATTTGTTGTACCATGAAAGCATCCCAAGGAATGAACGTAAGGTAGCTGGATCAGTGGGTGGAGGTGCTTGTTTTATTGCTTGTACGTGTTCTTTGTCAGGCTCAATGCCTTGTGCAGTCACTAAAGTGTCCCCAGGAAGCGCAGACTGGGCTGTCTGAACTGACACTTTTTCTCATTCAGGCGCAGGCCTACCTTCCTCAGGCGTGACAACACTGCATTCAGTGCAGTATCATGCTCGGCTTGTGTACGCCCATGACAAATGACGTCGTCAAGGTAGCACTGGACGTTGGGCACTCCAGCCAGCACAGTAGACATCATCTTTTGAAACGCAGCAGGCGCAGAAGCCAACCCATAGGGCACACGGCAGTACCTGAAGAGTCCCTCGTGGGTTATGAAGGCGGTGAGATCCCTGCTGTCTGGGTGTAGTGGTAGCTGGTGATAGGCACTCTCAAGGTCGATCGTTGAGAAGAGTGTAGAGCCGGCAAGTTTTGTAAGTAGTTCCTCCATGTGTGGTAGAGGATGACTGTCCACCACTAAGGCTTTGTTGGGCTCCCGTAGATCGGCACACATCCTGATGCTACCCGTCTTCTTTTGTGTCACTACAATGTTTGACACCCAGGGTGACGCGTCGACTCGCTCGATCACCCCAGCGGAGAGTAATCGTTGCAGTTCATCAGACACAGCAGATCGCACGGCAAAGGGTAGACGGCGAAGTTTTTGACGAACAGGTTTGGCATCGTCACGGATTTTTACTTTGTGCATGAACCCTTCAACACAGCCCACAGATGGAGACTCAGGAGCACTGTCCATGGAGAGCTGTAGGACTGGGTTGGAGGCAGATGAAGTAGGAAGCACAGTATTGCCCTCAATGCGCAGTTTCAGAGCAGTAATCAAGTCCATGCCCATCAGTGGAGTTCCACTGTCTGTCACATAGAAGCTTGCTTTGCAGGTGTCGTTGTCCCTCACAACTGTAGCAGGCATGCAACCCAGCACTGTGATTGGAGTTTTGGAGTAAGTGACTAGGCGGGCTGCAGGAGGCTGTAAGGGTACTCCTTTGAAGTTTTCCTCGACCAGGCATTTTGGTAGCACTGACACTGAGGCACCAGTATCCACGGTAAGTTTCACAGTCTTTTTCGCAGTGCCAGCGCGAATGTCCACGGTACAATGGAGCTTGGCTGGTGAATCAGACTGTTGCAGTAAGAGCATCGTGTATTCTGGAACTTCTACTTGCTGTACTTTGTGCGTCTGAGCAGACCTACACACACGAGCAAAATGTCCCTTTTTGTTGCAATCTTTGCACACAGCTTTAAATCGCGGGGCATTTGGGTGCATTTGCAAGATGTTTGTCAGATCCGCAGCGAAAACATGCACGTGAATTAGTCGGAGTAGAAGTGTAGCGGCTAGGCTGAACTGATCGTGCATTCCCTCTCGAACGCTGCTGCCTGCCTTTCCCTCGGCTTTGCACTTGCACCATTGCACCGCTTGCACTGGTAAGCTAGAGAGCGACTAGCACTAGCCATAGCCTTCGCTTGCTCGCCAGCAGACTCAATTTGACATGCAAGGGTAATTGCATCCTTCAGTTTCAGTTTTGTTTTTAGCAACAGTCTTTCCCTTATGTGTGGGTTTGCGCAATGTTCCACGAGTTGATCTCGGATCATGTCATCAGAATTTTCAAACTCACAGGTAACGGCTAAATGACGCAGGGCAGCAATGTATTGTACTATGCTTTCATCACGTAACTGAGCACGCTTTCTGAACGCGTGTCGTTCCACTACGACATTTACCTTTGGCGTGAAGTAGTCATTCAGAGCCTTTAGCGCCGTTTCCAATGTTGTCCCTGTATCATCCAGAGTGTAAAAGATCCGTTGACCTTCGGTTCCTAAGCAGTGAAGTAGTAGAGCTCTTTGCCTTGCATCGGTCCATTTTTGTCCTTCCACATCGATGACCAAGCAGTAGTTTTTGAACATCTTTTCCCATGTTTTGAAAGGAATGGCGGGTTCCCCCGGAGCGGGAAGAAAAAAACTCGGCAGAGGAGTTGTAGTAGCCATCGCAAAAATGTCCAAAAATTAGTCAGCAGGTTGACCAAAAGTAAGCACGCACGCAGGAGTAAGTTCCTCGTCGCCAATTTGTTATGTTGTGCGGTATAAAAGAAGCAGGATTCCGGTATACATTTTATAAACTTTATATACGAACCCGGAGGTCAAAAGCATGTCTGCATCGTAGATTACATTTCAGCATCTCCTCGATAAGACTTCCTCTATGCATACATTAATAACTCCAAAGAGGTACCGGTGCCACCTAGCGGCGTGGCAATGTGTAGACACAACAAAAACTACCATAACCTTTACTCCTGTTGTCTGTCGTTCCTGAATCGTGGTCTAAATTTCACCTCTTACAATAGTGTCCAGTCCAGTGAATGATCCTGCATCTCCATGGCTAATTGGATAAAGCATACTAAGTGGACATGAAAGAAATGCGAAATTAAAACAACAGCGTGTCAATGCAAGCACTTTATTTGTTTTTCCGGGGGCATGATTTTGTTGACAAGCAAGTACTTTTTTAACGACTTTAATGAAGATGTCATGTAGACTGTTTGACGGCCCCTTCCATAGGACAGCATCCATCCATCTATCCATCCCTTCCTCATCTTTACGCGCAACGGTAATAATAACCATTACTTTTCTTCTAGACGTTGCGCGTAATATTTTATTCATTATGGACTTATTTCAAGCAGCATTCAACTGTCCACTCTGCGTGGCTTTGTTGAAAGGGTTGCCTTCTATGTGGGAGGGTGGATGAACACGGCAGGTCATTTGCATGACAAGACTTCATGCCCATTAGCGAATACTTTAACCCTTCAGGGGTGCCCTGGAAACGTGGCTGATAAATAAATTATGTAGAATGATATAATAGATATTTGACTAAATTGATAAGTTAATGCTGGTCAGTGGAATATTTCATCTGCTATCTACGCACAATAGCCTAAAGTAAATATAGGTAGCCCCAGTCAGCTGCAACTCCGAACCTAGGTCGTGTGACGTCTCCAAATGTGTTACTTTTCTAAGCTTGTGTGTTATCGGATGCGATGCCATGTTACGGCTTGTTGGTTTGGGGTGCCTTAATTTTTCATTAATTGAAAGGGTGCCTTGCCTAAAAAAAAGGTTGAGAAACACTGCAGGAAACAGTCTCTGCAACTGTTTTCGGTTCTATTTGAACATGGAGTCATGTTAATGTTTTAAAGTAGCCTATCTTTTCTGTCTGGTGTCAGTTTGGAAGAGGGGCGAGACATGTCATTAGACTAACAGTAAAACAGGGACAATGACAAAAGGGATGAATTGCTTGAGGAAATCAAAAGGGACAGAGCGAAGTTATGACAACAAATTGACGTGCACCATTATGCAAGGCTACATGTAGTTATGATGGGTTAACCACTCAGTTACCGTTGCATTAATAATATGTATGATAAAGATGACTTCAGCGCAGGATATCAGAAATAAACAAGACAGCGCAGATGGCTTTTAATTTTTAATATGGCCACATTATGCGTCAATACGCCAATGCGTATTCGGCTATTTATCATGAAACCTCAAATCGGATGTAGCCTTGTACCCAGCACTTTTCAAACCTTACTCGGGTTTATGGTAATTGTCCGGGCCAGCACTTTTGAAATTAAACGGACGCCCTTGCCTGCATGACATGTCATTTGCATGATAAGAGCACGGAAGATCATGGACATGCGATGGTACACACATAGCCACACACGCGCACACAACACGGTTCAGTTCAACGTTTATTGTCCAGCAAGCGAGCAGCGCAGTACCAGCTGATTTGCTCTGGAATCTCGACATGAAAACTGACTTTTCTTGGGAAAAGTGTTGCAAGAACATTGAACTCATTTAGTAGGCCTATCATTGTGCCAAGCGTGTGTCGCAATATTGTACTGTGGATGTGTGTTGGGGAGGGCATTAACATAAGGCCTATGACAAAAACATTATCGGGGAGGATTGAGGATAAATCTTACACGTTTCCTTATTAATGGAAAATTAATTCCATGCTAATTCCAAGTATTCAAGAACATAAACAATATGTAATTGCTCCACAGTTCAAGGGTTAGGCTATGGATATTGACACCTTTCCTCCGCGATCGCGGATAGCCCCCACCTTTGCGCTTCTCATCTGGCTGTCACGATATGGAACGGGAAGAGACAGTTCAAGACAAGCGGCATGACTGCAATTGTCAATACAGTAGCCTAAAAAACTGTTAACTGTTCAGCGGCGTGTAGTCAAATTATCACAGCGGTGGTAGATGATTTTATGAAGACCTGGAGGGCAAAAACCAACAGACACAATTGCTGAGTGCGTATGCAGTATTTGTAACGAATGATTCTCCTGCCAGGATAGCGTTGGACTACAGAATAACCCATTTACATGTTGAATGTTGAGAGGAGGCATTTTGAAAAGTCGAAGACCTATTCACGAGGATATCATAGCTACCTTTCCTTGTCAGTGTCCCATGCACTACAAAATATTCCAGAACCTCATCTGTGATAGGCTAAGCACAATTTATCCAACAAGCTTGTGCATAATATTGCCACCTTTCCCCTCTCCTGCGGTAGCCAGTTGCCTTCTCAGAAGAAGCAATCTGAATCGGAAAGAGAGAGCACTGTTCAAGACCCGCGGCAAGACTGCAATTGTCATCTGGTTCGTGGTGTCAACTTTCAGCCAAAAACGGCGACAGACCCTTTTTTTTTACATAAGATAGACCTACCTTATTCGCAGCAGCCAAAATCAGTCAGACAATAAGTGCTTAACGAGTACGTGCAGGGTAGCGAATGCTCTTATATCAGGGTAAAGTTTGCAATTGGAGAGGGGTGATTGAAGGGCTAAATTAAGGCCGAAATCAAAATGATAAAAAAAATACGGTCGATTTATTTACAATACCCTACATGACAGAAATAAAACGTGTAGGGGGTCAACTGAAAATACCCATAAACTGAGGACTATAGGCAACGTCAAAGTAAAATACAAACACGAAATCAAACAAAGGTTTTTTTTTAATGCGGTACACTTCAAGCTTCACAAAACCCACTGGTTAACAGCAGGTTTTACGCACACATTTCGAAGCGGTTAATCACATATGCTGCTCTTTTCTTTGCTCTCCCTTGCACCCCAACGTACACTGGGTTTACACCCTGCAATACTGGCAAACTATTATTCAATTACCATTTGTTCATGCAAAGACCTTTACGCGGCGGAGAGAGAACGCGCTCCTGTGCAGTGTTAACGTAGCGATTTAACCTCTCTCTCTCTCTCTCTCTCTCTCTCTCTCTCTCTCTCTCTCTCTCTCTCTCTCTCTCTCTCTCTCTCTCTCTCTCTCTCTCTCTCTCTCTCTCTCTCTCTCTCTACTGTAGCCATGGGCTTAACACAGGTGCATGTTCTGTAATGTTTTCAACACTGGACCTATATTGTTTTCTGGCTCATGCGCGAACTATTTGTTGTCATTCAGAATCAGAAACATCAAAGTGTCGGGAGACAGCTTTCTCTTGTTGCTGGTGCTTCGCATCTAAAAAGTTACTGGAAAGTCAGAAAACTCGCTGCATGACAATGTGCTCAATGGTCAATAGCCTACTTCTAGATGCACTATAGTCTACAGCCTAGACGCATGCTGCTCTGATTCAAAGCGAGCACAAGGGTCAATAGCCTACTTCTAGACATATTAAACCGCCCTGCTTTGATTCAAAGCGAGCAGGCTGTGCTTGGTCCCGCCTCTCTGCCCGCAGATGGGAGTAAAGTAACGGCGTAAAAGTGAAAAAAAAGCTTCTCAAATATTGTCTAGATAATTGTCAAAAAATGTAAGGGCGTAAACGTAAATTGTCAAAAAATGTAACTACGTGAAAAAAAGCTTCTCAAATATTGTCTAGATAATTGTCAAAAAATGTAAGGGGTAAACGTAAATTGTCAAAAAATGTAACGAAGTAAACGTTAAAAAACCAACAACATAGCCCTACCAGTTAAAATGAGTAAGTACATTTTATTTATAGATTTACATGTTTAAATCAACAAAAAACAAAACTTAACAGCTGATTTACATATTTAAATAAACAAAACCCTTAAAATGAGCATTAAAAAAGCTGATTTACATTTCTAATATAGGCAGGCTGAAGAAAACCCGTTAAAATGAGCATTAAAAAAGCTGATTTACATTTCTAATATTGGCAGGCTGAAGGGACGTTTAGTTGAAACCTAAGGATCTTTAGTTCAATTTTAAGGACCTTTCGTAGGCTTTTGCGGTAGACGGAACGTCCTCGACGAAAGATCCCCTGCCTTATACGAATGGTCCAACGTTTTGTTCGAATGGTCCCCTCTCAAGAATCCATTCCACGAAAAGACCTGTACCCCCCGTGAGCCTGTGAACTACTGCGTCACCTCAGCACGCAGTAGCATGGTGCTACTCAAGATGGTGAAGGTGTGCCTTCATCACCGCGGGAGGAAGGTGGAAACTCATGCTATCCTGGACGATGGGTCAGAGCGCACTATCCTCCTTCACAGTTCGGCTCAGAGGCTACATCTCCAGGGTCAGAAGGAGGAGGTCTCACTCGGGACTTTTTGTGAGAAACAGAGGCCCGTCTCAGGGAGATTAGTCTCCTTCTCTGTTTCACCTGCTGATCAGCCCCGGAACCAGTTCCCTATCAAGCAGGCATTCACGTCGCCAGAGCTTCACCTGTCCAGCCACTCCTACCCAGTGGAGGCCCTTCAGGAGATCTACCCTCAGCTCAGAGGTCTGCCTCTCCAGGAGTTCATGGCAGCTCACCCCCTGTTGCTCATTGGCTCCGACTGCCCTCATCTCCTCACGCCAGTCGAGCCAGTGCGCCTGGGCCCTTCAGGTGGGCCAGCAGCAATGAAGACTCGACTCGGTTGGGCGCTCCAAGGACCAGCCCAGCTTCAGCAGTCACCTTCAAGTTGTCTGTTCACTGAGGAACAGACACCTGCCAGCCGTCATCAATCTGCCAAGCGCCAGCGCCACACCTCAGGCAGGCTGGCTCCGGCAGCGGCTAGCAGGCATGGTCAATGGAAGCATCCAGAGGTCCACAATGAGGCAGTCAGTTCTGCCAGCAACTCAGCTGACAGCCACAACTGGCGCCCCCCTCTGTCTCAGCTTCACCCCTCATCCCCGGGTCAGGTTGTGCGTCGCGTCAGCATCACCAGTGGCAGGAAGGAGCCACGGCGCACACCTGTCAGAGCCCGTCATGGGGCGGCCACCCTCAGCGCCGCCATCAGGAGTCCTTCCCCGAGTGTCCACCCCAGGTCACCTGTTCCACAAAACCGTGTGGAGGAGCAGCAGCAGCAGCAGCTACACCAGCATCGCTCCACTCCAGCGTCGGAGCCTCATCGGTCCAGTCACCTCACCATTTTCAACTTTGCTACACAAAGTTGGGGGCGGCTGTTAAGAATTGTGAGCCCTGAGTCCCCTGAGCCCTCAACAGTCAGGCCTCTCCTCACTGCTCTTAGCAGGTTGCCCATCCCCCGTTGCTGGTGGGCTACCTGTGTCCCCCCTCCTTCTACTGCTCTCCTCTGCCTGACCTGTGCACTCGGTGATTTTCCGTTCGTGGCCCTATAGTGGGTTGCTAGGGGCCCTCGGCAACAGGCGCTCCCCCTGCTACTGACATACAGACCCCTTTCACTGACCTACAGACCTGGTACTTTTCCGTCATGCACCGAGTGTGTGGGTAGGCAGTGATTGGCCCAGCAAGCAGACCTTCCGGCTCCAGAGGTGGGTCCTGGCCTGCTGGTAACACCCCTGGCTCGGCACCCTGCTGTGCTGCTGGGAGCATATAGGGCCAGGACAAGAGGTCACCACAGACCACTCATCACACGGGGACTCCATGCTCAGTTACCAAGGGATCCATCTCTCTCATTTTCTTGGACGCCTCAGGATCCCAGCGTCCATTCGTACTCTAGTGACATTCCGTGCGTCTTTGAGAGTGAGTGTCTGTATTATGTTGTTACCATGTTATGACTGTCTGTATTGTATTGTGTTTACTGTACAGTTTCCATTGTCTTGTAGCTGCATAGTATATGTTTGATCATTTCTCCATGCCACGGTTCTGCCAGAGAGTACATTGGCTCAGTAATGTACTGCTGTGGTGGAGTAGTGCTTACATTTCACTTATGTTTAATGCATGCTCTGTGTGTCTGCTTTAGGCAGGCACATATCCATGCCCCAGTCCACACAGCTATTGTAGGTAGCTGTGTCATGTTCCCTCTTCATTCCCCCTGCTTAAGATGGCTGCTTGTAGGCAGTCACCTTCATGTTCCCCCTCCCCCTTGGTAAGATAGCTGCTGTAGGCAGCTATCCTCAGTTTCCCTATTGTATATATTGTATTTTATATTGTGTATAGTATTATGTGTATTTTCATGAATGTATATTTTGCTTATGTCTTGTTTTGTATTTTCTATTTTACTTTTCTAGTAAAACCACGGTTTTCACGGTTTACCACGGTTTCCACGGTTTTCACGGTTTCACTTCCCATCTGTGTGTGTCTGACTTCATTGGACATCTTCATACTGTTCTGGCCGGACAGCCTGTGGTGTTTGTTGTATACCTGATCCAGCTCCCTTCTATACAGTCCTTTTTCTGGTGCACACAGCACCATTTTTTTCAGTAGCAGTAGAAATTGCAGTGGTCATTTCCAGACCATACATTTTCCACTCTGAACCACTCGGCTCTGGAACCACTTGCCAACGCTCGCCAACTAGTGGACACTCAAGAGGAACTGCAGTATGCATGCAAAGCTAACTGGCTACAATGGGAACCAATCAGACGTCTTCTCCTATATTCTAAGTTCTCTGCTAGTAGCAAAGCCGTCACTAGGAGGGTGTAGCCTGGCTACAGTATAACTAATGCACACACACATGCACACACACACACACACGGGCACGGTCAGAAAACCATGAGACACCAACCTTCTTCCTGCTGTGTCAATCTAAGAATGGCTACTGTACTGGGCACCTCGCACAGAATTCTAAAGTCACTAAAGGCCCACTAAGTAATGTCCCATAATTATTTTGAATCCACCTTTTAACCTTGTACATAATGTTTTAACCTAAATTATTAGTTATATATCAATCATGAATTTCAATGAAATATCAAATAACCAATATGAAATTATAACATGAAATACCAGAGAATATCAAATATACAAAATATATGGGGCAAATTCAAAACCAAGCATAAAATAGGCATATGGTGCCTACAAGGATGTTAATTGCTCTGTTTGTGCAGCGCGTGTATGGTGGATCTCCTCCAGTGTGGGAAGTTGGCAACCAATTGTTCTCTGAGCGGTTTAATGATGCGCTGTAACATTTTCTTGTTGTCATAAGTGCAGCTGGTGTACCAAGATGTAGGCCTAATGCTGTATGTAATCACTGATTCAACACATTATACTTTGAATAGGTTTACGCTCTCACCACACTCTCAAACTGCAATTCCTAAATTTATTCATCAGATGATCATGACAAGTTAGACAGATGTTTCAGCCTAACCCATCTTCATTGTCCTCCTGAACAGAATGTCTTAAGGCATAAGGCTTCAATGCTGCACAGCGACTACCTCCCCTTATCTCGGTGAAACCTGAAGATGACAGCATAATCTTCTGGACAAAACAATTCTTTACTTTTACTTTACTTTACTTTACGGTACTTTACTTTACTTTATTTGTTCAGGACATTGCACATTAATGAACATATACATACATGTACATATATGTAAATATGCCAGATTGTAGCCCAAGGGCTAATTTCCATCTGGTGTCCAAAAGGCAGGCTAGATGTTTATAAGCAATAGACTTTAAAATAAAACAGACTGTTAGTAACAAAAAGAAATAAAACCCACTACAGAAGCAAAAGGCATGCATGTANATGAAAGGAGAAGAGAAAAGAAAAAGATCCAAAAATAGGGCCATGTGTTATGTGAGTGTGTGTGTGCGTGTGTGCGTGTACACTGTGTAGAGGCTCAGACCATCAGTGTGAACATGTTTGTTGGGCTCGAAGCCCAACTTAAAGGTGGCTAAAGAGGGACATTCCCTTATATGCAGAGGAATAGAGTTCCATAATATGCCGCCTTTAGTAGATAATGCATTTTGACTGAAAGAGGTTTTCCTGAAAGGAATCTCTACATCTTTATAATTCTAACAGGGAACAAGTGTTTCCCCATTAGAGGTAATGAGTTTTCACATGAGAGTTTCATCAGTGTATCTGCAGGATAAGAGAGTGATGTGTAGAGACTTTGGGTTTGTTTGTTTTGTTTTGTACATGCAGGCTGTGGTGGTGCTAGGGACTTACCAAAAGTAAAGGGACATTCCTTTGCCTTATCAAGTTTCACTTTTGATTGTACACATAGGCTGCGTTCCAATATGCAACCTTGCATTCTCCACTTGTGCTTGTGGCCTCATACCAGGAAGTAATATGTCATGATGACATCACTGACAACAACAGTATTATATTTCAATATCTCACAAAAGCTCAATTGTAAAGTCATTTTCTCATTTGCAAACTGGATGGTGAATGAAGAATAGTCCCCCAAAAATTGTTGTGGCTAGGCTGACAGCGGGGAAACTTAATTGTTTTCTCCACAGAGGAGGGGCCAGGAGAAGTGGCTAGGCTACAAGCACAAGTGGAGGACGGGAGGTCGTATATTGGAACGAACTCATACAGTAGTACACCATGGCCATTGTGTCAGTGTCTCACAGAATTCAGTATTGAATCCCCAGTGTCTTTAAAATGTGAGAGGCATTTCCAAACTGTTGTGAGGCTACAGATGTCAATACTCCCATTACCCAAGCCCGTTACCCACGAGTGCTTCTTGGCCCCCTCAGCAGAAGCTCCAGGTCCTTGATTTGGATATAGCTTACATTAATTGTGTTACACAAATAGCCTTATGTTAGATGTATTCGTGACTAGTAAATTATGGAACCATGTCACGTCCATCAAACATTAAGCTAAAAAGACTTTTTGGCTTTTGCGCAGCGCGTAAATTTACGCACGGAGGTTGGGGACTTTCCATCGCTCACGTCGGGGAAGGGCTACGGCTATCCTCAAACAACAGCAACAGGTTTCACTTTGTGTGTAGCTAGTATCAACAATTCTGTTGCTCTCTGAAATCTGGTGAATTATGTCGTCTAAAAACGCGTGGAAGGATGCAACACCTGCGATCAACAATACCCAACATGTTCAGGAGCCGGTGAAACTTCGGCGGAGCAAGAGAACAACTGCAGCGAGCAGAATAAAGTTACGGGACATTTTTGGGGAAACAGGTAAGCTCTTCGAGCTCTGATTAAGCAAACTTGTCAAGTATACGTCAATATCCGTTTGTTAAGTGTTAATAGGTTGTAGGCTAATCTATAAAAAATGCCACAGCTGGCAACAGTACAAGTGTGTGTTTGTGCGTGTGTGTGCGCGCGCACACGCGTGTTTGTGCGTGCGCGCGCGCGTGTTTGGGGGGCTCAGCTCCATGTTCCCACAGCCCAATGGTCCCACAGCTTATTCCTGCTGCTCCGTGTTCCACATTTTAAAGAAATAATTCAAATATAGGTCCTATCTTCCACAACTCCATGTTCCCACATTTCAGAGTAAACAGGAGTCTCCCCGTCATGGAACATAGGTCCTAAATTTGAATAAATTATTCGAAATGTGGGAACATGGAGCAGGAGGAACATGCTATGTAACCATTGGGCTGTGGGACCAATGGGCCTAAAAAAAATGTTAAAAATCTGAGAGAACATAGACACGCTCAAGTGTGTGTGTGTGTGTGTGTGTGTGTGTGTGTGTGTGTGTGTGTGTGTTATGACTTTCACTTTCAACAGCAGTTGGGAAATGCTTCACCTAAGGTGCTTATACCAGAGATGGTGAACAAGCAGAACCTAAAGAATCTTTGTTTATATTACTCATACTCACAAAATACATTGATGTCTCTCCATAGATGAGAGCACCATCCCAATCAGTGAAGTTGTTGCCAGGCCCTGCACAGAGAGAGGACATTTATTGGTAAGGAACTCTGATGAGTAGCTCTTACAGGCGTTGACGCCTCTTGTTGATTGGTTCAATTTATGGCACTATGTTTGATAGATATGGATAGATGATTATGGAATGACCTAGCCTAGGGGGTATCCATGTCTTGATACTGGGGTGGGCAATCATTTAGGCCCCAAGGGCCACATTGGTTTTACAATATTGGTTGAAGGGCCTGATGTCATAAAAAGAAGTAATGTACACTGGCATACCTTTTTGGATATGTCATTCCTGAAAATTGGAATGAAATGTATGGAGATGACCACAGTAGCCTACTGTATAGAACATGGTTAACCTTAAACCACAAAACCCTGAATTGGGTGGTCATTTTAAGAATGTTGGGTGAGTCGGCCCTGTGTTTGGCCACCTCTGCTCACCTCTTGAATAGTCAAAACACTTATTATTATTATTATTGCCGATGTATGGGTAAAGAGCTGTAGTGCAGGTACATAAAACAATACACATGTAAAATATAAAGTAAGACTTTGCTTGGTGTTACAGTATGTCCCATGGATTGCTGTGACACCTGAATTACAATTTCATAATAGTCCTATGAAATAATCCTGTATAACCATAGCTATTATTAACAATAACAATTCCATACTACTTTTGAATGTGACCCAGTAACTGTTTCACATGACTGACTTTTCCCATCATCCACAGTACCAGGTCCCACGCACAATGATGATGACCAGTCCAGTGGTGTGCTGTTTCACCTGTCCGGGTACACCATTGCTCTGTGAAACTTGTCTGTCTCCATGGCAACAGCACTCTCTTGTGGCTGGCGAGGGCCACTGTTCCAACAGCAGGTGTGCCGTGGTGGGGGTCCTCCTCACCTGCGCTCTGGTCACCGACCCCAAGAGCAAAGTCAAGGGATGCCCGGAGTTCCGTGCCTGTCCCAAGTGCCACAGCCTGATCATGCACGGCTGCGGCTGCAAGTACGTCAGCTGTTCGCAGTGCACACATCGCTTCTGCTACATCTGCCTGAGTGACCGTGGAGAGTGCAACAAGAACAGTGAACTGTACTGGTCTCTCACCTGCTCCAAGCCCACAGCGGGCAGACAGTGGTTCTGTATGGGATGAGGACTGTCCCAATCAGGGAAGCCGACAGGGACAAAGGCGTCAGGCCCAGGGAGAGAGGGGGCCCAGAATCTCTCCCCCATGGAGAGAGGGGGCCCAGAATCTCTCCCCCAGGGAGAGAGGGGGCCCAGAATGGAACCCTACAGTGCATTGTATTGGGATGAGACCCTTTCAGATAACTTTGTCTCAGGCATGGCCAAAGCTGTCAGCGGCCCTGGCCACAATAATAACACACCAGGCTATATCAAGTAATCTTATCATGCAAATGCCAATGTGTCTGATTTGATTTTGTTTAAGTGAAAATGTACAAATTCCATTAAGGTGTGCAGCACTACGGGTTTTTAAGAGAGATTATTCATTCCTGAACACTGTATAAAAGACAAACGTTGAGTTCTAAGTGTTGTATGTTGAAAAATATTTTGTATAGGACTATTGTGTGTGTGTGTGTGTGTGTGTGTGTGTGTGTGTGTGTGTGTGTGTGTGTGTGTGTGTGTGTGTGTGTGTGTGTGTGTGTGTGGCTATTGGGGAGGGGTGAAATATATTTGGGAGAGTGAGATCTTTGTGTGATAATCTGCTGTCCCAACTGTAAATAGAAAGTATATCTGCACTTTGACCATACAATAATAAAGTTGATTGGACTACTAACTATAAAGCTGTCTGCGATGGGGACAATGGGGACTTTCCAGTAAATCGAGCTGTTTTGACAAGTTTCACAGTGGTGACGTGGTTATCATTTTGTGACAGTTGCTCTCTGAGTAGTCATGTAAGGTCAAGTTTAACAGAAACACAGTGTGGCAGTGGCAGCCTGGCAGTGGAGGACGTGCAAGACGAAATAGTCACAAAGCAGTTGCAAAATCAAAGCAGTTGCCTACAGGTCATAGTTTATTATAATGTATTCCACTGTTCAGGACAGGCTATACCACGACTCATCCAAAGGTTTATGGTAGGGTTTCTCAACAGGGGCGGTACAGCCCCCCAGGGGGCGTTGGGGAGCTCTAGGGGGGCGTTGATAAGGTTACAGCTGAGAGGGGGAAGTGCTTTGTTAACATTGGATGGCATTAGTCCATTTATTTTTTAATACCAAGGGGGCGTTGTTAGTCTTATGATGATTAAGGGGGCGTTGGGAGGCTTGTGCTCAATGTGCTGAAGCCAAGGGGGCGTTTCTTTAAAAAAAACAAAAAAAAAAACAGTGGTTTATGCTCTCATTCGGGTTAAAATTTCAGTTTAAATGCTAGGCGTGCATTTCATTTTGAAGGGTGCAACACAAGGGTGGGGCAGATGGAAGATAGTCAATTGGAGGAAATATTCCGGAAGATGTCACTAAAATTACATCGATCGACAGATAAGGCTTGATGGTGTTTTCCAGGTAACCAGTCCGACTTTGGCACATGCTGTGGGTTGTCATTTGACGCAGCTGGGAAAGTCGCTCTCAGATTATGCCTGGTTGATTGTATCAATCAAAATCGAAACGAGCAAAGTTAATGCATTGCACCAATGAGAGCCTTTGTCTAGCCTAAACGAGAGCATGCGTCAAAACGAACTGCGGACTGGCGTAAGGACCGCGACCGCAGCAGCTAAACTAAAACAGAAAGGATAGACTCCAGGGGTGGGCAATTATTTTGTCGCAAGGGCCACATTGGGTTTAGAAAGTTGACCAAAGGGCCGGATGTCGTTGGGAACTTGCCCGTGCCAGTAATAAAAAATGGTGTATGCCAACATAATTACACCATTCAAGTCAAGTCAAGTAGGTTTTATTGTCAATTTCTTTACATGCACTGGTCATACAAAGAATTTGAAATTACATTTCTTGCTTTCCCATACAGACATAGACTAATTAAGGTACGGACATAGACAGTATAGACATAGACAGTACTTATACATGGACTTAAGACAGTATGGACATAGACAGTGCTCATACAGACATTTAAAGTGCAAGACTGGACAACAGAAGACTTGTAGAGGACATACATTAAGAGGTATTTGTTGTGTTTTTGTGCTTTTCCTAAAAAGAGTCCTTTATAGCGTTCTGACATGGTAATAGTAGCATTTTGAAGAAAATAAATATAAAAGGTCTGTCAAGTACACCAGCAGCAGTGTGTGTGTGTGTGTGTGTGTGTGTGTGTGTGTGTGTGTGTGTGTGTGTGTTGTGTGTGTTTGTATGTGTTTTAGTGCAGGTAGAAGGTGCGGTGTGCGTCTTGTGTGTGTGTTCGTGTGTGTGTGTGTGTGTGTGTGTGTGTGTGTGTGTGTGTGTGTGTGTCAGTGTGTGTATGTTTGGGTTTAGTGCAGAAAGTGCAGTGTGCTTGTGTGTGTGTGTGTGTGTGTGTGTGTCTTGTGTTGTGTGAGTGGGTGTGTGTGTGTGTGTGTGTGTGTGTGGCGTGTTTTGAGTTAGTGCAGGTTGAAAGTTTCAGTCACAAGTATAGTAGTGCAGGTGGAATGTTCAGTCGCAGATATGGTGGTGGGGGGTGGGGGGGGGGTTGTCAGTGGCCTTGCTGGCTAGAGGCTGACAGTGGGGGGGGGGGGGGGGGGGGGGGGGGGGGTTGTCAGTGGCCCTGCTGGCTAGAGGCTGACAGTGGAGGGAGAGTGGGTTGAGTGTTCAGCATCTTGATCGCTTGGTGCATTGTGCTGCTCGCCAGCCGGGTGGTACGGGAACGGAGGCGCCTGTACCTCTTTCCAGAGGGCAGGAGGCTGAACAGTTTGTGTGCAGGGTGGCTTGTGTCTTTGATGATCATCAGTGCTTTCCGGGTGAGGCGTGTGGTGTAAATGTCCTGCAGGAGGGGAGTGGTACTCCAATGATCTTCTTCGCTGTGTTTCACAACACGCTGGAGTGTCTTCCTGTTTTTCTCCGTGCAGCTTCCTCCCCACACTGTGATGCAGTTTGGACACGACGCTCTCTATGGTTCCTCTGTAGAATGTTGTCATGATGGAGGGTGTAGCACTTGCCTTCTTTAGTTTGCGCAGGAAGTAGAGATGCTGAGTGGCCTTCTTCGCCAGTGATGTAGTGTTGGTGGTCCAAGAGAGGTCGTCGCTGATGTGCACTCCAAGGAACTTGGTGCTGCTCACTCTCTCCACAGCATCGCCGTCGATGGTCAGTGGTGGCAGTTGTTTTTGGACCCTTTGGAAGTTGACAACAATCTCCTTGGTCTTGTTGACATTCAGCAGGAGGTTGTTGTCTTGCACCATCTGGCCAGCAGGTCTACTTCTTCTCTGTAGTGAGTCTCATCGCCCTTGGTGATGAGGCCCACCAGTGTTGTATCATCCGCAAACTTCACTAGATGGTTAGTGCTGTGGGTCGTTGTGCAGTCATGTGTCAGCAGCGTGAACAGCAGGGGGCTGATAACACAACCTTGCGGAGCCCCCGTGCTCAGGGTCAGGGTGCTTGAGGTGTTATTCCCTACCCGTACTGCTTGTGGTCTTTGCATCAGGAAGTCCAGCAGCCAGTTGCAGAGGGAGGTGCTGAAACCTAGTTTGTCCAGTTTTCTGATGAGTTGTTGTGGTATTATGGTATTGAATGCTGAACTGAAGTCAATGAACAGCATTCTCACATATGAGTCTTTATTGTCCAAGTGGGTGAGGGCTGGATGGAGGGCAGAGCAAATTGCATCCTCCGTGGATCGCTTGGCTCGGTATGCGAACTGGTAGGGGTCCAGGGTGGGGGGTAGGGTGGCTTTGATGTGTGACAGGACTAGCCGTTCAAAGCACTTCATGATTATGGGCGTCAGTGCTACAGGACGGTAGTCATTGAAGCATGATGGTGATGATTTCTTCGGCACAGGTATGATGGTAGCAGCTTTGAAAAGTGATGGGATGACTGCTTGCTCCAGAGAGATGTTAAAGATGTCTGTGAAGACATCCTTCAGCTCTTCTGCACAATCCTTCAACACTCGGCCTGGTATGTTGTCTGGGCCAGCTGCTTTGCGTGGGTTGATGGTGGCCAGTGTCCTCTTAACACTGGCAGAGGACAGGTAAAGGGGTTGGTCATGGGGGGGAGGGGGAGTTTTCTGTGGGTGTCATTTTGTGCTTCAAAGCGGGCAAAGAAACTGTTCAGGTCGTTTAGCAGAGAGGTGTTGTTGTCACAGCTTCGTGGTGCAGGCTTATAGTCCGTGATGGCCTGTATGCCCTGCCACAGGCTCTGTGCATCTCTGCTGTCTTTGAAGTGTGTTGTTATTTTGTCTGAGTATTCCTTTTTTGCTTTCCTGATGCCCTGGGACAGGTTGGCCCTTGCTGTCTTTAGGCCAGCTACGTCTCCTGCTCTGAAGGCTTTGTCTCTGGCCCTCAGCAGTCGGTGAACGTCTCCTGTGAACCATGGCTTCTGGTTGGCCCTGGTAGTGATGTGTTTTATTTCTGTAACATCATCGATGCATTTTGTGATGTAGGAGGTCACAGTGTCTGTGTACTCCTCAATGTCAATGTGATTGCTGTGGGTGGCAGTTGTTTTTGAAAATGTCCCAGTCTGTGGTTTCAAAGCAGTCCTGAAAGTCGTGAGATAGCTCCCTCAGGCCATTTTCTCACCTCCTTCTGAACTGGTTTGGTGAGTTTTGCCTTTTGTCTGTAAGCTGGCAGTAGCAGAATTGTCGTGTGGTCTGATGATCCAATGTGGGGGATGGGCTTTGCCTTGTATGCTCTCTTCTGATTTGTGTAAACGAGGTCCAGGGTGTTTTGTCCTCTTGTTGGGAAGTTGACATGTTGATGAAATTTTGGAAGTACTGTTTTGAGATTTCCGTGGTTGAAATCTCCTAGTACCACTGTGAAGGCATCTGGGTGTGCATCTTGTTGTTCACTGATGCCCCGATGCAGCTCGTTCAGTGCCTCGCTTATGACGCCATTGTTGTTGCTGGGTGGGAGGTAGACGGCGACTAATAGGATAGCGGATATTTCTCTGGGTAGATAGAAGGGTCGGCACTTGATAATCATGAACTCCACTCGTGGAGAGCAGTGCCTCTGTACTACCGTAGCATTATTGCACCAAGCATCATGTGTGTAGACACATATTCCTCCTCCTCGTTTTTTCTCTGCAAGGGCTCTGTCCGCTCGGTGGCACGTTAGTTGTTCCAGATGTAAAGCCGACTCGGGTATGCCGTCGTTCAGCCATGATTCGGTGAACACCGTAACATTGTCAGTTATGCCATTCTTGCTAATTGTATCTAGATGTAGACTTCAGTAATCTTAGGTTTTCAAGACCCTTGTTTTAGGTAGCGCATTGAAGAATGAGTGACCATATGAATCTGCATTTTTTTTTCTTGGAAAGGCTCTGAGGGCCGCATGAAATGGCTCCGCGGGCCGCATGTGGCCCCCGGGCCTGAGTTTGCCCACGTCGATAGACGATGGGAGCAGGTAATTGCGCAAAGCAAGAGTTTTAAATCGATCTAAAAAATAAAAAAAGAATATTAAAAGGACACGTTGCCGACCTAAACACACATGATCGGTAACTGACTAGCCTAATTTCACTTTCACTTCAGAATATGAGGTTTTCAAAACCACGACGTTTAATGTTTAGGCTACTTGACAAATACCCAGTAAATTGTATTTAAATTGCATGTTTTTAATATCTCCATAACAGATGAAAGCAGGCTTAGGCCTATGTACCACCCAAAAATTGAGCGTAGGCCTACACCAACGCTCGCCACAGCGAAGGAAAATACAGTAAGAAAGAATTTTGATTTGCATCATGGGCTGTCTAGGACAGTAGGCCTAGTTTTCAAAGTGGGGACCGGGGAACCCTGGGGGGCTGTGAAGGGATGCTGTGAAGGGCCCGTGGCAAGTCGGAAGAAAACTTGTAGCAAAACAATAATAATTGGATAATTATTGTACACCAACCTAAAAAAAATAAGCTGAACACTATTCCCATTAGTTAAGAACTGCATTATAGTGTATATTGCATCTCTGAACATTGCTACTATTAGGCTATTGTTACTTTATATACAGTATATGAATAGGGTCCTGACACACAGACATAGACTATGATTGTAAAAGGGGGTACACAGCAAAAAAAAATAACGTGGCACGACCCATGTAAGGGGGGGCTTGGCTGGAATCTACCGGTAGGCTATATGGGGGCCTTGTTCTGGTAAAGTTTGGGAAAACTTGGTCTAGGAACATCAGTCGGCAACTAGCATATTAAGAGTCAAGATGCAAAACCCAAAAGCCATTACAAACATTTTTGCATCTAAACTCTTGTTGGCCTACATTTATTTTCTACTTTTAATGCAGAGCTGCATGGAATACTAATGATGAATGGAGATGTAAATTAGGGTCCTGGTACCTCGTAAAAAGGAACATCTGAACATGAATATCTTGGCCCTTGAAATAATTCTTGTGTTGAAGAACCCCTCACACTGTCCATTTTTCATGTTAGTTTCCAGTATGTCCTATTACAGAACTGGGGGCATCATAGGCATATTTTGTATGTGATTGTGCGAGCTGTTAACTTCAAATTACAGAGGGTTAAACGGGCTACCTAGGGCTATACCTTAAAACTGGGAGCATCTTCTCACCTTTGTTCTCTCTCTCTCTCTCTGCTCTGTGCATCACAGTGCCGAACCTGTTCCTCAGCACTGCACCCGGTCCAAGGCTCGAAGAGCCAGTCCAGTACAGTGGTGGTGGTGCGTTGCCTCACCTGCCCTGGTAAACCCTTCACCTGTGGAACCTGCCTCTCACTCTGGCAAGGTACCCCTGGAGATCCTATGAGCCACTGCCCCAACAAGAAGTGTGCCGTGGTGGGTACCCTTCTCACCTGCGGCCTGATCACCACTCCAGGGAGCCTAGTCAATGGATGCCCACAGCTCCGTGCATGCCCAAATTGCTACAGCCTGATCATGCACGACGGTACAGGCTGTAACAATGTCGACTGTCCGAACTGCGGTTACTCCTTCTGCTACATCTGCCTGAGGAGCAGTTTAGAGTGCCGTTCTTATCATTGCTCTATAGACACAACTAGGCGACAGTGGTTCAGCACATGAAAAGACAACTATTGAGGGACTGATCATCGATTATCAGAATCACAGAGTTGCCACTCATCTTGTCACCTGTCTATAAGGCCTACTTTTTCTTTCAGTGTAAAGATATTTTTTTCTACACAATCATATGTAGGAGGGATGTGATGCACATACCCCTGACAGCTCAATGTTGGCAAAGATCGCAAGCAGATGAAGGGCAGTGGTTGGGCATATGTTGGAAATGGAACTTGAACTACCTGCATTTTTCATCTGCTTGAGATACACCACATTTTATCATTGGTTCACACAGCCTTTTTCTGTACTTCTTCCACACTTTCTGAAACTGTGAATGAGATTGAATGACTTCATGTATACTGCTTTCCCTATAGGCCTACACAGTGACACACCCTAGCCTAGGGCTGAGATTCCCCAAAACATTTAACTAGTACTTGAGTAAGTCTAGTACTTAAGTATGAAGTGCCCCCTAGGCAATATATTACATCACTAAAAATGTATAAATACCGGGACAATCATTTTATAGGCCTATATACAATATTTTTTTCTCGCACATGCAAATAAAATGCTTGCGCAAGGTGCATATGTGAAGTAAAATAGTGTATGTATGAACTTTTAGTGATGATGTTTTTGATATATGTCCGTGTACAGTATGTATGCAGTTTACATGTGGGATGTATAAGCTCTGTACTGTTAATAAATTAATTGCTAAAAAAACGTTAATAAATGATTAATAAATGCTACTCTACATCATGAATAATTGTGTTTCTATACAGTGTGGTCTCCAGGCTACATTTGTGTGCTGTACAATTAAATGATGCGGTGGACTCCTAAATGTGTCAAGAGGCCAGCAACAACCTTACTTTCCTGAATGAAAGATTAATATGAACAATATAATATGATCGATATCAGTCACCTGCATTTTTTGTACAGTTGGTGTGACTAAGCAAAACCAGGACAAGAATGCAAAACAAACAGCAAAGGATTTCGTTGTGTGAAAAATGTATTTGTAAACAATCAATGAAAAGTTTTTGGGGGGTCTGAAATAAATACAATAAAGCTTACATGTATAGTAACAGGAGAATGGAAGGGGCTTCCGATTTCCCCCTCCTTACCACTGCACACAATGTAATGTTCAATAAGCACTTAAAACGTGTCTCCGTTCAAAACAGCCACATAATGCAATTAATAATGATGTTTTTTTCAGTCAGGCCCACAGTTAACATTGGGTACATTAGATGAGAGACTTTGGGTAGATACTGAGAGAGAGGGTGGCCGAAACAACATGATGCACTGTTGGACAATGGAATGTTATTCCGTTACAACTGTTGCAAGAATCTCATTATCACTCTTGGAAGGCTTTACAAGGCTAGGCATTAAATAAATAAATATATAATTTCAATGATTATGCTGCCATCAGCGGCTTTTGTTGTGTTGTGTCCAAAATCTTGTACCTACACAACAACAGAGGCACAAGCTGACACCCAGCTGGTGACCACTTTGGAAAAATACAAAAAATACATTAAAATGGTTACAAACACAAAAAGGTTAATACTGCCATACACCAAGTTCATGTGCACAACTCTCACAAACATGACATTCAAATTGAAAATGACAAGAAACTAAGACTATGGTCATTTAAGAAACGGAAAACTGATTTGATGGAAATAAAAATAAAGGCAACCAGGGGGGTATTCCAAGAAAATGGTTAGGCGATAAACCTGGCTTAGTTAACCTACAGGAAGTGGTAAGCCTGCGAAAAGATAGTCCACAGGTGTAATTTACTGTAGTTAAGGAAATGATGACTTCACTCTTTTATTAAATGATTACCACTAGCTCAAGGTTAAAGTAACTTGGGTTACTATGAGACAGGTTCTCGGAATACCTCTCTTGGGGCACCTGAGGGCAAACGGCCAGTCCATTTGATGGCTATCAGAGAGTACCTCAGAAATGTACAGAAGGCTATATCTGGATGCGTGTTGTACATCGGTAGTTATCCATTTGAATTCGTGTGCAGCCAGATTTTTGATGTTTGGATGAGAGATTAAGGTTTCAAGATGGGGAGAGACTCTGGACTGAGAATTCGAGCACCAACCTGTCAACCATGTTTTTTTGCCAGGAACACTATGACAAAAGTTTGAATACATTGTTCATGAAGAATCTCAGAGAAAGAGAAATGATCTACAAAATGTCACATGTCACCGTTCCTCTACTTCTTTTTAATTTGACATGTTCAGCATTTCAGGAGAAATGGCTGGGGGAAAAGTGACCAAACAAGCAAAAAGCAGTTCAAGCCTCATTGTGTAGCCCAATCTCCTTTTCCTTTGTCTGCAGTCTATGAAGCCATCTACTGCTTTACTACGTAATTCCAAGCGGAATACCCTGAAATGGAGCAGCATTCACAAGCCTGTTGCCGACTGTACCCAGATAAAATACTGAAGTGTAATACTCAGCATTAACTTTGGAAAAATATTATATTCACATGGCCCTTTCTGTGTCGCAATAAAAAACAATACATTTACTGCAAAACATATGATAATCTGAGTAACCTTTTAACACTGTCACCAGACTAGAAAACTCCCATGATTGTGCAGTCATATGTGCAACAGTCTTTGCAACAAGTGGACATAAAATAGTACGTATCCAGAGTGCATTATCTTTGTCGACCTGCAGGGGTGTCCATACGTGAAAAAAAATCCTTTTCTCAAAACAGTCCAGCTTGACAAAAAGTGCATGTCACCCGAATCTAAGCTGACAGGACACAGCGACGTATCCCTTGACATGACATAGACCTAACTTTCCAAAAGGTAAGCAACACCCAAATCTTGAGCTTGAGACCGTTCCATGCCCCACAACTTGACCCGAACACAACAAGGTCTTATGAAAGTAATACTTCCCCCAAGTCTTTCCTTACTAGACCCCGCACCTTCTCTGTGCAAGCACTGACGAACTCTCAGCCCACCAGTTCCAGAACAGCTTCTTGTGCAGCACCCAAATCTTAGCTTAAGACAGATCCATATCCCACGACTTGACCCCAACACAGCAGTGTCTTGAGAAACACACCCCCCCCCCCCCCCAAGTCTTCCCTTACGAGACCCCGCCGCCCACTCCGTGCGAGCGCTGGTGGAATCTCAGCCCGCCGCAGTTCCGGAACGTCTTGCCACAGATGCCGCACGTGTAGGGCTTTTCGCCGGTGTGAATGCGGAAGTGGCGCGTGAGCGCCCACGAGTGGCGGAAGCGCGCGTTGCAGACGCTGCAGGCGTAAGGCCGCTCGCCCGTGTGGATGCGCTGGTGGATCTTCAGGTGCTCCATGCGGTTGAAGTCGCGGCCGCACAGGGAGCAGTGGTAGGGCGAGCGGCCTGGCGGGAACAGGCTCTTCTTGGGGCTGCGGATGTGGTTCTTGCGGTGCCTGCGCAGCTCCTCCGACAGACGGAAGGTCTGGCCGCACACCTTGCACACGTGAGGCTGGTGGCTTCGGGAGGAGGAGGAGGAAGATGGAGCGGAGTACAGCTGGTTGGGGCCGGAGGAGCTGGATGATGATGATGAGGAGGAAGGCCCTGCAGC
Organism: Engraulis encrasicolus; assembly: GCF_034702125.1. Classification (NCBI taxonomy): domain Eukaryota; kingdom Metazoa; phylum Chordata; class Actinopteri; order Clupeiformes; family Engraulidae; genus Engraulis; species Engraulis encrasicolus. The sequence goes on from NC_085863.1 coordinate 35,581,990, forward strand.
CGCGTTCCTGTGCTGGGTGTAGGGTTTGGGGAGAGGCACGGGGTGGCCGGACCCAGCTGGAGGCAGCAGGGGGAGGTCAGGGATGTTTGGAGGAAACATGGATGCATCTGAAGACAAGTCATAGAGAGGAAACACGTCAAGAGCTTGTGAATTTCAGTTATTAGACAGTAGATACAGAAACAGTATTATTATTATTATCATCATTATTATTACAGAATGCATTATTATGACTTGCTGATCTCTATTAAGGCCAATACCCTGGCAACAAACAACAGCCAGGCAGGCAGGCTGGGCCTGGTAGACAGACAAAAGAGGAAAGAAATATTAATTCAAGGGAACAGAATATAACGTTACATTACACTTAAGTGGCACTTTTATCCAAAGCGACTTAAAGTTATCTAGGAAGAGGGCTATGGCTAGTCCCTTAAGCAATGTGAGGTTAGGTGCTCTGCTCAATGGCACTTCAGCCATGGGGGGAGAGTACAGCAGAGGACCCACATTCTTCTTTCTGGCATGTTTCGACCCTTCTGATCACATGTCCAACTCCCTACACATTAGGCCACTGTCTGAATACCAATAAATATATCATTATATAAATATATCGTCATGCCACCTGGATCAACTTACCAAGAGAATGACTGGTGGATGGAGCGAAGGCTTCTGCCTCGCAGCTCTGGAGCTGTAGGGGCTCTGGTCTCCAGTCCTCCAGCAGCTGGGACTGGGCCAGAGCCAGGCTGTCCTCCGCAAAGTCCTCATGGTCTTCCTCTGGCCCAAATGCCAGGTCACCGTCTGAGCTGCAGTTCAAATCTGCTGCCTCAACTTTCACTTCAGCCCCAGCTAGTTTGATCTGGCCATCTGACAGGGCCTGCGTTGCACCGTGAGTTCTGCCAGAGTTTTCAAGACTGCAGTGTTCCCTTTGTTCTTGGTTACAAGAACGTAAGCTGGTCTGCTCCTCCTTGGTCGCTAGTGAATAGAGGAAATTACATATTTATTTTCTTCATGTACTACAAGGTGGCACTGCCAATAGTGATGATTAACCTGGATCCTGGAGTGTGTCATCCAGTGCCACAAATTCCAAATGACTTGGGTTTACCTTGGGGCAGGGGTGGGGAACCTTTTTCATTCGAGGGGCCACTTCAAATTCATCCGAGGGCCGTTTTACGAACTCCAACCAGGATTTCTTCCTGCACTTTAGGCCTATATTGAAGGCAGCTAGCTTTAAAACAGAACCCACCTTCTCTAGGTCCCCTTATTACAACTTAATTGTATTGCAAATGTATTTTCTAAGTTTCCTTTACAAAATATGTTATATTTCATGTAAAGCTATATCGGGGCCCAGCCCTCGAAACACAAGTTCCTCGCCCCTGCATTAGGGCATCTGAGCAGGTAAGTCAGGTCATTTGGAATGTATGGCACTGGATTCTAGTTTCTGAATCCAGGTTGACCGTCCATCACTGATTGGCAATTGATGCAAAATTACATTTCGTGTAAACAAGTAGGCTACAGTCATTCATACTATACAACAGACCAAACCAAGAACTTACCAGGCCTGCCCTGAGTTTCACTTGATAGTCGAGGTTCTTCGGTCAAGTCCTGTTTTATGTCTTGTGTACAAACGCTTCCATCTGCTCTGATCTCACAAAAGGTCTCTGCAGAGTACGCGCTGTCCGCATGGGATGGGTCATCCAATACGCCGAACATTTCCTTCACATCTGATGGCGCGCCGGTAGCACGATGATTAGAGAGTACATCTCCATTGCTGTCACAGTCCCCTGTTCTGGTTGTTGTTTGTACCCGACCGGTATTTAGGGTAGTCAGCTGTTCGTGTATCTGCTGAATGCCAATGTTGCCAGCAGCAGCATCTCCTTTACTCCCATACGACGTTTGGCGACGGTGCTCTTCCAGACGATTACGCACGGTACTGAGCTCATGTTCTGCAGTCTGTAGTCTAAACTTCAGCGATTTGTTGTCCCTTATGGTTTCGTGCATTTGGTCTCGCACACCTCTCAGCACCTGGGTGACCAGTTTGGTTATTTCGACAACGGCTATCTCCACTGCCACACCAAGCGCATTTTGAATGGTTGCGGTTAACTCGTCTTGAAAAGTGAAGGAGAGCTCTGCTACCAGAGATGCTCCTGTGTTCTCATTGGCGGTCATTTTCACAATCGTGCCCTTCCAAGACACCAAAGCTTAGATGACAATGTCTGCGACTGGCATACAGTTGAAAAGCAGAGAGACTTCTTCAAAGCCACGTAGGTGGTTCAAAAGAATGGCCAACCTCTGCTTTGGTTAGCTGGTCGGCTCATAAGCACCCGCTTTGCGTTGGGTTTTAAAAGCACATGTTACCGGTACAAACAAGATACTTTCCATAATCGTTTGAAATACAGCGGTGAGCTTAATTCTACACATTAAAGAACTGCTGCTCCCTCCTTTACTAGCGCACATTCGCCGATGTTGTTATTACCTGGTGATAGCATACCAACTACTGTACTACAGTAAGAACGTCAAGATTTCCCAATTCGCAATTGAAAATGCTCACAGATACAGCTCCGCAAAATATAATTCCCACATAGCAGCCACATAAATTACGACAACACAATAACTGTCTTACTAATACTGCATTTGGCGATTGAAGCAGTGAGGAAAGTTTACTCATTGCAAGAGCTATTCACCCACTTCCTGCTTTTCACGAGGGCCAGTTGAAACGGAGAGATGCGCAAAATGACATGTTCATGAAGTATGCTTTCTTTGTGATATTGACCACCTATGAGATCGTTTAAACACTGAAGTACTACATACATTAAAATGCAATTACAAACTGGCATATTGGTTTTAAGACGTCGCCTTCATTTGGTGCGTATACACTTTGTTTTTACTAACCTAACCAAACACTGGTAATGTTATATTTGGCCAGTCGGTTTCGCGAACTCATCATCTGACTGGGACCCGCCCCGAAATACGATATGTGTCTTTAAAGGAGCAGAGGTTGCTTTTTTGTAGAACAGCAAACATTTATATAAAAACAACGATGAACTAAATTCAAATGTTAATAATAATAATAATAATAATAATAATAATAATAATAATAATAATAATAATTACAACAACAACGACCGTAATAACAATAGCCTGCCGTAGCTACAGACCCCAGCCTTTTTGTCTAAGATTTTTTTTCCATATAAAAATAAGTAGCCTAGGGCCTACACTAGTAGGGCTAGCCCAAGACAGAATACATTTCGAAACACACTTGTCGTTTTATTTTTATTTTTTTATTTTTTAATTATTTATTGAATATTGCTCCATATCATTCCCATTAATGTGCAATCGAGAGGTAAAGCATAGAAAAATCTATTGCTTGAACCACACCGAGTGTTGGTTTTTGAATCATGGACATCTTCAGCTCTGATGTGTGCATAGATGTCATTGGTCTGAATTAAGCCAGAAATAGAGAGTCTCTAGGCAAATTGCTATCACTGGCGGCCATGTTGGTAGGACCCAAACAAGATGAAAATTTCATTATTTGAGTGGGCTAGGCTTGTAAATATAGGCCTGGTGTGATACATTAAAGTATGGTAATATTAACATCACAAGATCAACACATGATTTGACAATTTTGAAATTTTTGAATTTTGAAATTTTTATTTTACTATGTTTTTTTCTAAAAGAACAATCCTCATCAGACCATCAGGTCATCATATCACGTCCTTTCCTTCATTTGATGCCAGTAGAACATAGGCCTGCATAGGCCTACTCTATGCCGTCTGTTATTACATGTTAGTAAAACAAAAAAAGAATCTTGTATAGCTTACTTCACTTAGTCCCACCAAGATGGCTGCCAGAGCTTCTATTTCTGAAATGGTATGCAGATTTTCAGCCTGTTTGAATATTGACATTTGCACAAAACATGTCTGCTAGCCTACATTCTCTTGATCGGAAAAACACACACTTCCAGCCATTTTTGCTCCCTTTACTTTGTTGATTTTTGCCTGTATTTGGGGTCCTTTCTGAGGTAAATTACTGCTAGAAATGAGATGAAATGAGGAGAATAGTGTAATCAGACCTTAATGTCACCACCATATAGTCCCTAATGCAATTTAGTGCAAGTTAGACTACGTTGACTGATTTGTATAGGCCTATATATATATATATATATTTATATATTTATATATTTATATTTATATAGCCTGTCATATGGTTGTTTATATAGGCCTACATACAGGGCCGGAGCTACAGGGAGGGCGAGCAGAGCATTTGCCCCTGGGCCCAGGGCACCCTTGCATTGGTGGTAGGGGCCCCATTGTGATCTTGTCAGGTCATATAGGGGTCCTATAGAGCCCTGTGTACAATATTGTTCCGCCACTACCTACATAGGCTATAGGCCTAGGGCCTAGGCATACATTACTATTTTGTTCTGTTTACTTCGTTCATCAGGTTTTTTTTATTTTATTTTTTTATTACCATTATTTTACCATAGGCTATTTGTCACGCGCGTGCCTATGATGACCAACAGGTGTCGCAAAGAGTCCAGTATTGGCGTCGACGAATTTTTATACGGGGATTCCGCATTTAATAATTAATAAATGGTCGGCATAAGGGTGCGCGCGCAGAGGCACACGCAAACACGCACGCAAGCCCTGTTACCTGTCAGTTACCTGCAGAGCATTACAAATTTCTTCCTGCCGTGTTTTGCAGTGCTATTACAGTCAGTGACAAGAAAACGCATCCCGGACTTATTTAACGCGGGTTAAACGTACAGGCACGACGAGACACTGACAGCTTCTGCTAATTATGCAACTGACGTTTTGCAAAGCATTTAAAAAGGCAACATTGGCAGTTGTTGGTGTTCTAGACACATTGCATGGGTTCTATCGTCTCTCATGCTACTGATGGCGGTTTATTTTGCAAAGCGCGCAGGGGCGCGCCGGGTAACGGTCTTAGCCTATAATAAAGAAGTAAAATAAAGTCGAGATATTCTAGCAATAACAAGTGGAAATTAATGTCTGCTGAGTGTGATCAGCTTGATCAGATAAGTGTGTGTGTGTGTGTGTGTGTGTGTGTGTGTGTGTGTGTGTGTGTGTGTGTGTGTGTGTGTGTGTGTGGCGGTGAGGTGTGTGTGGGGGGGTGCACACGCCAGAGAACGTGTGTGGGAAAGGCGGTGTGTGCGTGTGCGTGTCTGTGTTTGTGCGTACGCGGGCAGGCATTCGGCATATTCGGTTGCAGAAATGATGCTGAAATGAATTAGCTCGTTTCCGTCGGGCTGCACTTGTTTTGCGTTTTGGCAGCGAGAAGAGGTCGAGATGTGAACATGATCAAGTGCACGCCGTGATCGTTTTCCGCAAGCGCAGGAGGAATAACAAGAAACCTGGCCAGCTATGGAGAACCATGCGCTGGTGGAACAGCAATGCTACGATGACGTCCGGAAAAGCGGTTATCTCCGCAAGCAGAAATCTATGCACCGGCGATTTTTCGTTCTGCGCGCGGCTTCGGACCTCGGCCCTGCCCGCCTGGAGTACTACGAGAACGAGAAGAAATTCCGTAGCAAGTCGCCCGTTCCGAAAAAAATGGTCAACCTGGAGTCTTGCTTCAACATCAACAAACGGGCGGATTCCAAAAACAAGCACATGATAGTGCTCTACACGCGTGGAGAGAGCTTTGCCATTGCAGCAGACAGCGAGGAGGTCCAGAACGAGTGGTACCAGGCCATGTTGGACCTACAGTGCAGAAGTAAGCAGACCGTCATTGCGATTATTTACTCCCTTCTCCCCGTGCGTTTGAGTGACGTGGTTACTTGGCTCTGTCAGGCAAAGGGGAAAAAACATCCACCTCAATCCATGTCGTCTAATCATGATGGTGCATTATTCATCGATATGCATGATCGCAATGCTGTACTTGTCAAAGATAATATCACTGCCCGAATACAGTGGCGGTGATTAATGCACATATTGCTTCATGTAGCGTAGCCCCTGTACTACTCCATAGTAACATGGCATGAAGCGTTGCAGCATGAGCGAGGCTGCAGAGCCAGCTCAAGACATGTAGAATGCGAGGCTGAACGGAATCACACCCAGGCGCCGTAGAGTGGAAATGGTGCATTTGCTCCTTATTTTCCATACATTCATGGGTGCATTTGCGGGTTTGATAGTGGCTGTGAAATAGCACATTACTACGCGCGTCTTGTTATCGTGGGTGGCGCATTGTGCAGCGCCTGTCTGCAGCAGCAGCAGCATCGGCAGCATCAGCAGCGGCACACGGCACTCTGTTTTTGTTTTTCCACACATTTGTGCGTGTTGCGCGTGTAACCTACATTTCTGTGCTATAGCGCTGCTGCAGCGACCGCGTGTTTTCATTGGCGAGCGGGTCTCCAGCTGCCTGGATGCCGTTTACTTTAGGATGACTGGCGTCCCCCCGCCCTGCAAGATGACCACTGACTGTAGCATATGTGCCGTTTCTGTGCAAATACCACGCTTTCTCTCCCTCTCTCTGCTAATTAGAGGGAGAGCACAACCGTGCCGTCTCTTCCGCAGGGCTTGCTCCAGCTCTTGCTAGTGTGCGCGTGGCCTTTTCACCTAACGTTAAAGGGAATCTCGGCTGTAGTATTTGGCTTTACTGCGATTTTGTGAGCATTAGGAATCTTGTTTGTGAAGACCTGCGTTTTCTCTTTCAGAATGCGCCACATTGATTCTCTTACAACGCTGTAAGATATTAATGACAAATTGTCCATTTATTTGCTATTTTTCGTTTTGTAGGCCTATATGATTTGTGGCTTCATATTTGCAAACGGAACTGACATTTTCTTATGTATAACACACACACACACACACACACACACACACACACACACACACACACACACACACACACACACACTAAGAGCTGGAGGACCAACCGCACACCTGCCTGTTTGCTAAGCATAGCAGCCAGTCATTGGCACTATAAGGAGTGAGAGGACGAGAGGCATAAAGATGTTCAGACGATCAAGTGCATACATACCCAACACACACGTTTCATTCTGCGCTGTCAACACACTCATTGGCCTACATGTTGGATATGCAGCCCACGTTCACCCTTTATTACCATGCAACAATAATGTTGTAACCATCCAGCCTCCTAGACTATTTTGTGCCTGCCCTTCTTGTAACCATCCATCCAGTATTGTCACCATTACAGAAGTAGTAGACCTGCTTAAAACTCAAAAGAGAAAAAACTTCTTTAAAATCATATTAAGTTGAACGTTTAAGTCTTTTTAAAGTTTGAAGTTTTTAATTGTTGATACCTAAAACCATTTTGCATCAGTCTGGGTGTGGTGTGGCACACTACTGCACTAACACACCTGTTCTCTACCAGGGATAGCTGCCCATGAGGGCATGCTTTCATAAAAGACAATATGTATATTTTACACAAGGCCTACGTATGCAGTCACCTCCGACCGCCAGAGGTTCAATATATCCCCAAAACGTAACAGACCTAGGATTAGTATACAAATGTGACGGAGGTCATCTTGCACCTGTTCACCCCCCTCGGGGATTGAACGTGCGACCTCGTCAACTACAACGGTCTGGCAATGGGAGACACAGTACGATACCGCTGGGCCAAGAGACTAGTCTCCCGGCCCAACGGCATCTACACTGTATGAAGGCTATCGGAAGGAGGCTTACCAACGTTCCACGCCAACTCTAGTTAGCCTTCGTTACACTCTGCCCCTTAAACCTCACTCCCAATACGGGTCACGGCACCACTGTGACGGAGGTCATCTTGCACCTGTTCACCCCCCTCGGGGATCAAACGTGCGACCTCGTCAACTACAACGGTCCGGCAATGGGAGACACAGTACGATACTGCTGGACCAAGAGACTAGTCTCACGGCATCTACACTGTGTGAGGCTATCGGAGGGAGTTTTACCAACGTTCCATGCCAACTCTGCTAGTTAGCCTCCGTTACACAAAGCTACTGCTATGTTGACCATGTCACATCCAGAATGTAATCAGTTCATGTACTACTACGTCTTGTAAGTACACAAGATTTGGTGCAAATCCATTTAGCTGTTCAAAAGTTATCACACAAAGAGTTTGCCATATCGAAAATCCGCCATTTTGAACGAGCTGGCCTCCAAATTCTTTTAATTAGTTCTTGTACCAATAGGGGAGCATTAGCACACAAGATCTGGTGCAAATCTGTGCACCTGTTCAAAAAGTTGGCCATCTTGAAAGGCTTGGCCTCCAAAATCTAATCTGTTTAGGGTTTTAGTAAAGCACTAGAACACAAAATGTGCGATTGCACTATTTCACATAGACTTTTCAAATTGAAATATCTGCAGCAGTGGACATGGCAGCTGCGACAGTCGGGGTAAAACTATAGTATCCCAGATACTCGACATGAAGGATATAATTACTGCATTGGATGCAGAGTTGTATAAAGTTGTATAAAGTAGAAGTACTCTTACAGATGTAATTACAACACTAGTGGTATGATGACATATTTCAACTCTGTAATATCATACAAGGGTTATAATTCTATAAGTAAAGTAATGATGTAATAATCTATAAGAGGACATCTATTTCTACTTTATAGAACTGTGATTGGATGCGAGTAATGAAGATCTGAAATCCCAAATACATACTTAAAAAACTATATATACGGACACCATTGCTCATGGGGACGCAGGTTCCAGTCCTTCCACATCTTTCTCTCCTTCTGCTTTCCAGACTATTCTAAAACTCCCTTTTCTTAATACAGGGGAAACAAGGCCCAAAAAACCCCATTGTGTCCGTTGTCCCCCTCCCTAGGTAAAACACCGGATGACAGTGGGAGCGGGGGCGACTGCAGCAGTCTTCCCTCCCCAGGGCCGGCCTTCAAGGAGGTGTGGCAGGTGAAGGTGTGGCCTAAAGGCCTGGGCCAGGCCAGGAACCTGGTGGGCATCTACCGCCTCTGCCTGACCGACAAGACGGTGAACTTCGTCAAGCTCAACTCGGACGTGGCGGCCGTGGTGCTGCAGCTGATGAACGTGCGACGCTGCGGCCACTCTGAGAACTTTTTCTTCATCGAGGTGGGCCGCTCGGCCATGACGGGGCCCGGAGAGTTCTGGATGCAGGTCAGGGTTTCCCCTATATATACACACAGTGCTTTATAGTGTGTGTGTGTGTGTGTGTCTGTGTGTGTGTGTGTGTGTGTGTGTGTGTGTGCGTCTGTGTGTCTGTGTGTGTGTGTGTGTGTGTGTGTCTGCTAATGAAACCCTGCTTTTGGGGGGTTTCATATGCTATTTCATTTGACAAATCATATCCTTTTTATTGACGATAATTGTCACATATTTACTTAAGAGCATTGGTTCTCAACCTTTTTTTGAACAAATGCCCCTTTGACCTCATCATAAGCCTCTCAACACCCCCTTGGACTTATCATAAGCTTTCCAACGCCCCCCTTAGTATTAAAAAAAATAAAAAGGACTAGTGCCCCCCAATGGCAACTAAGCAGCCCCCCACATCAGCTGTATCCTTCTCAATGCCCCCCAAGGGCTCCGTAATGCCTCCTGGGGGACAGAAGAGTCCCTGTTGAGAAACACTATAGATGAAGGAAAAAGTGAGTTGGGGTAGAAAAATGGGCAAAATACCTACTCTGTGAGTTGAGGTAGACAAGATTAACATGACCAGAAATGAGTGTTGTCAGATACATCTATCTATGATGTAGTATTGTGATGTAGACGTAAGAGAATAAGACGTATTTCAAGGTAATCAAGGTAGAACATAGATCCTGGTAAGGTGCATGAAGACAATGGGTTAAATTATCATAAAGCAGGCAGTGTACAGAGTATGATAGGGGTGAAGATTCCTCACAACATCACAGTCTAGTACAAGTAAAGTGTATTGGACAATCCACACGCACGCACACAGAGACACACACACACACACCAAGAGGTTTCCCGGTACTGGGCCAGCTCCGGCATCTCACAGTCTTTGCTTGTCATAAACAGAAAAAGAAGCATATCCAGTGGTTAAGAGTTCCATAGTGCAGTGATTGAACAGTCCACACACACACACACACACACACACACACACACACACACACACACACACACACACACACACACACACACACACACACACACACACACACACACACACCTTCCAAGAGGGTTACCGGTACTGGGCCAGCTCTGGCATCTCAGGCAGTCCAGGCCCCAATGATGATTAGTCCCTCTGTGTGTGTGTGTTTTTGATCATACAGTTGACAGAATTATCGTACAAATACATTAATTATCATACATCCGCCAACTCTGGGTACATTTAATTAACTTAATTCCCCTTTGCAAACATCATGTAAACACTTCATAATTTAAAATTAAATGAAAACACATTGTACACTATACAGAACTATTTAATTCTGAATTATTAATTTGGAATTAAAAACATCATGTAAGCTGGTAGGCTATCGAGCTACAACTCGGGAGTGTGTGGCACTTCTCTCTTTATCCAGAGTCTTGCATCAGGTCACCAGCACCTCTTTTCTTCTGGTGTGTGTGTTGCACTTTCTTGAATAGTCTGGTGTTTACTGTGTCGCAGGTGGAGGACTCGGTGGTGGCCCAGAACATGCACGAGACCCTGCTGGAGGCCATGAAGGCCCTGAGCGAGGAGTTCCGCCAGCGCACCAAGACCCAGTCCGTAGGGGCCTCCGCAGGCGGGGGCACCGCCTCCAACCCCATCAGCGTGCCCTCGCGCCGCCACCACCCCAACCTGCCACCCTCACAGGTGGGTCCTCCACACTTCCCCATATATGCTCAAAACTATTGAACTCTTACCTGTTAAACCTGTCCAGTGGTCTCCAGTTATTTCCCCCCAAGGACCAAACTATGTAGCGCAAATAAGGCTCAGGGCCAAACAAATGGCCTGACTGTATGGCCTTAGACAGCACACATATACGGTAGCCCATGTTTTCATTTCTTCTAACCTCTTGGTGGGCCAAATGTTTGTCATGCCCAGGCCATATCTGGTCCATGGGCCGCCATTTGGTGACTGCTAATCTAGTCCCTCTTGTCCATTCACCTGTGTCTATTCACCCACCTAACCTGTCCCCCTCACAGGTGGGTTACTCCATCCCGACCTCCCCGTCCATGCCCAATCATATCATCACCTGCTCTGTCTACTCAAACGAATAATCAGCTGTTCAATCACCTATCTAGTCACCCTTGCTTAACCAGGGGCGCATTCGTGACAGCACGCATGCACACTACAAAAAATCTAACCAGAATGCATTGTAATGGCAAAGTGCACCATCACGACCTGTGTTGCAATCACCCGTTTCATCACCTGTTTCTAATGACCTGTGCCTACCCATGTAATCACCTTTCTAATCATCGGTGATGTCTATTCACCTAACTAATCACTTGCCTAATCGTGCTTAACACTGTAATTACTTGGTTCACCTGTGCCGGCCAGAAAAGGCAGCCATACAGTCGATTACCTGAATCTAATTATCCGTGTGACTAATGGTCCATTCATGTGCTCTGGGAATTAGGGCAAATACCAAACGCTGACATGGGAGGGACACATGAACACCCCCCTTGTGGTATTTTCCACTGGATCATAACTGCTGCCGAGACTGAATAATATCTACTTCCGAGAGCACATGAAAATCACATAAAAATGTAGTCAGTTGTCTGCTCACCTGAGTAATCTGTAAACCTGTATCTAACCATATCTAACAATGTAATCACGTCACTTCTAATCGCCCGTATGTGTCTAATCACCACCCCAACCTGTCCTCCCCCCGTCATAGGTGGGCTTCTCCAGGCGTGCCCGCACCGAGACGCCTGGTGGGGCAGGTGGTGGTGGCGGCGGACTGGGCAGCACCAACACCTCCCCCACCCCCCGGCACGGCTTCTCCCGCTCCAGGACGGCCAGCATCGGGGCGCGCACGGACGACAGCACAGGCTCCAGCATGGCCCGGAGCACGGCCCCCAGCACCAGCCCCAGCCTCAACGGATCCTCCTGCTCCACCACGCCCACCCTGAGGCCCAAGCCCACACGCGCGCCCACCCCGGCCAAGATCACCCTCAGCCTGGCCAGGTACTACTATAGCCTATAAGCCCAAAGGAGTCAATAAAAATATGCGTGCACTTATTTTGTGAACACACAAAATGCATGCTTTGTTAAAAATGAAATTTCGGGAGAAGCGTATTGAAATTTGGCATGCCTATATAACCACTTGCATCTCATTCTCTGCTCAGCCGTCATTCGGTGGAACTTCAGTGCACTGAAATTTGGAACGCCCCTTAATTAACTATGCAGCATTTATTCTCTGCTCACCTGTCTCCAGTTAGAAATTTGTTTTTGCACTCACATCCACCACCTCCCCGTTCGCCTCCCCTCCGCCGCTGCTCGATCGATTTGTCAGACGTCTTGCCCTAGTTTCCTCCCCAGTTCACCTTGCTCCATTGCTCTCCGATCATCTGCCGGGGGTGTCCGCTCAGACCGCGCACATATCTGTGGGCGCAGATACTGCCCGAGCTCTCAGTGGTGCCCTGTATTCCCGAGCTTGACAATATTAACTGCGTAGTGCATAGACATTTCTCGGCCATGGCCGTGCTTCAGCACCACGGTCAGCGATCTCGTCCATTACGCTGCCTAATCTATCGCAGCATCTCGAGTGTAGTGGTCCGTGCGGATTCCGTGAAGCACTTTGATGATCGGTCCACCGTGTGGACAGCCGTTCTCCTGCAAGAGCCGCACGATGACGAGAAGTCCGCTCTCCAGTGAGAACGAAGATGTATGCATTCATGTTAATCCGAATTTCAGATAGTGAACTAATGAACATAAGGTTATTTAGCACAACTGTGTAATACACACCCAAAAGAATGGTGAACACAGTACAAACTCATGAAAGATGATTTCAATCTTCTCTAAAACGCAGATTCAATAGGAAATTGACAATACACTACATGCATTGCCAACACATTGTCAAGCACACATAGACTTTAATTGAGGGTTGACAGACAAATGTAATGTAAAAATAATTGTAAAATAAATCAAATAAAACCCTCTCTATTTCTCCAGGTACACACCCAACCCCGCGCCCTCTCCGGCACCCAGCCTCTCCTCCAGCTCGGGCCACGGCTCCGAGTGTGGCCTGATCACGGTAGCCGGCGGCTGCGGCTTCGGCACGGTGCCCATGCCCAGCATGCCCATCTCCGCCTACGCCCGCGTGCCCCAGCACCGCGTCTCCATGTCAGGCTCGCCCAGCGACTACGGCTCCTCGGACGAGTACGGCTCCAGCCCCGGGGAGCACTCCCTGCTGGGCTCGGGCCCGCCGGCCATGTCCATGGTGGGCCTGGGGCTCCAGGGAGGCTCCTCCAGCTACATCGTCATGGGCAACAGGGACGCTGCAGGCGGCTCGCACTCCCATCATCACCACCACCACTCCCACCACCATCACCATCGCTCCCATGGTCGCAGGATGCTGCGCCGCTCCTCCAGCCGGGAGTGCAAGGCAGAGCGGAGGCTGCTCAGCAAGCGGGCGTCCCTACCGTCCACCGCCACCCAGGAACGCCTCGTGCCGCAGGGGGGACGCAGGGAAGACGAGGAGGACGAGGACGAGGACTATGCTGTCATGTCACGCAGCGTCAGCCGGGAGTCGTTCACGTCCAGACGCGGGTCCTCAGGAGGAGGAGGCGGGGGAGGGCATAGTGGTGGCACCGGCCACACAGGGCATGGCAGCGGTAGCGATAACTCTCTACCGTCCCAGAAAGTGGACTCCACCACCACCACGGCGAGGGAGGGCGAGACGTCCCTGGACAGCGGCTACATGTCCATGCTGCCTGGCGTAACAGCCACCACCTCCGTCTCACTCTCGCTCTCCATCCCCATGGCCGACGGCAGCTCCAAGGGTGGCACTGACGGTGGTGGTGGTGGTGTCGGCGGCGGCGGCAGTGGTAGCGTCGGCCGCGGCGACGGAGGGGGAACGGACGAATACATGGCCATGACGCCCAACAGCAGCGTGTCCCCTCCGCAGCACGGCCGGCTGCCCAGCGGCTCCGAGGCCGGCTACATGATGATGATGTCGCCCAACAGCAGCGGCTCGCCGGACCTGCACGGCCACCACCACGGCCACCACGGGCTGGCGGGCAGCAGCGGCGCGCTGTGGGGCAGCCGCGGCAGCGTGGAGAGCCGGGCGGGCAGCGACTACATGAACATGTCGCCCATCAGCGCCCGCTCGGCCTGCAGCACGCCACCGTCCTCCACGCACGCCGACCACCACCACGGGCACCAGCAGCAGGCGTCCTCATCCTCCGCGCAGCAGCAGCCCAAGATGGTGTACTCGTACTTCTCGCTCCCGCGCTCCTACAAACACACCTCGGCGCTCTCCGCACGCTTCGAGGACGACCTAGGGCAGGGCAAGAGAGCCGAGGTGGGTGGTGGTGGTGGTGGTGGTGCTGGCACCGCTGGTAGGAGAGGCGGGAGGAGGGGCTACGCTGGCGGGCAAGAGGACCCGGGAAACGTGGGCCACCCTGGGGGTGGCCAGCTCTCCCTCTCCTCCTCCTCCTTCTCCTCCAGCTCGGCCAGCAGTGAGAGCTTGGAGGACCGGCCCATGTCCCTGTCCATGCCCGGAGGAGGTGGTGGGCGGATGGGGAGAGTAGGGGGTGGCAGTGTGGGTGGGTTCTCGGTGGGGGGAGCACGGGGCAAGGACTTATCAGCGCACCACCACCATCACCAGCACCAGCGGCAGAAACAAGCCCACGCACAGCAGCAACAGCAGCAGAGGAAAGGCCGGCACTCCGGCTTCTTCGTAGACATGTCCAAAGCCAACACCCTGCCCCGGGTGCGAGAGAACCTTCTACCCGCAGTGGGTCAGAGTCCCGGGGAGTACGTGAGCATAGCCTACGGAGAGGAGTGCGTCATCGGTAGAGGGGGGAGAGGGAGAGGTCAGCGGGGCGGGGGAAGGATAGACTCGTCGGGGTTGTCGGTGGCTTCGGGGCCCCCAAGGCCCTTGCACAGGCCTCCCCCCTGCCCCAGCAGCGGTGACAACCTCCCGCGCAGCTTCTCTGCCCCGCTGGCCTCCGCCGGCTCCTCCGAATACGTCAACATGGACTTGGGGAACGCGCCGTCCCCTCTCTCGCCGCGTCACCACACCACGCTCTCCACCTTCTCCCCGGGTCACGCTCCGCTGGCCGCCAAGAGCAGGGAGGAGCGTGGCAACGTTCCGCAGACGGGACAGGAGGCCGAGACGACGACGTCGTCGGGTCGGCGGAAAGCCGGCACGCTGGCCCTGGTTCCCGCCGACATCCCGGCCGCCTCGTTCACGGAATACTCGGAGATGGTGTTTGTGGACCCCTCGGTGGCGCCACAGTGTGCCAACCCGTCGCAAACACACAGCGCACAGTCATCGTCGTCCTCCATGACCGCCCAGGACGAGCCTACCGCTAAGCCCTACTCCAGCCCAGACAGGGGCAGCACCTCCAGGCTGGTCAGGGCCGATCCGCTCACCAGGCGGCGGCACCGCTCCGAAACCTTCATCCCTCCCCCGGCACTGGCCTCGGCCTCCCCGTCCCCGCTCTACTACGAGGGCACCCAGGTGGTGTCGTCCTCCTCCACGCCTCACCGTGTGGGGCTGGAGCCTTCCCCATGGAGCAGCAGCAGCAGCACAGGACAGACCGTGAGCGTCGCCGGCCCGCCACAGTGTGTCAGCACCGGGGTGTCCACCGTCCCTCAACCCCCCTCACAGCCCCCCAACGCGGCCGGAGCTCCGTCGTCATCGGACCCTCTGGAGCAGGGGCTGAACTACATCGATCTGGACCTGGCCTCTAAGGAGGCGCCCCAGGCAGGGCTGGATGGGTCCAGTGTGGCCCCTCACCACCCTCTGTTTGGCCCCGTGGGAGTGCTGGGGGGAGGCTCGGTGGGGGTGGGGGCTGGTGGCACAGGGTCCTCCATCAACACGTACGCCAGCATTGACTTCTACAAGTCTGAGGAGCTCAGAGCGCACCAGAACAACAGGAACGATTGCAAAGGTAAGACAAAAAGTGTTCTTTTTTTACCAGATTATAAATCCAAGTTTTAGGTATTTTCATTTTTTTTATTATTTTTTTATTTACTTCCAGCTTGTGATTTATATGGTTTGGTATGCATTTACAGAAAATGTTTTCTCCGACACATCAGAAGGATTGTAATGTTTTTTTTTCCCAAGTGAAAATGTAGAAATGTAGAAATGTGGAGCGAAATGTTGAGCGTTTACGGCATAAGGAAGCTGCACTGTACTGTACTGTCATTGTCTGTTATAACTGGGGCTATCACACTCAAGTCCAAGATTGCGAAGAGAGAGAGAGAGAGAGAGAGAGAGAGAAGAGAAAAAAAAAAGGCCTTCGGAGTGATGTAGGAAAGATGCCTGAACTCATGAATGAGTGAAGCCTTTTGCTTCCGCTGTTATTTTTGGGGCCTGGGCTGTGTGGTTTCAAGCCTTCTCTTCCTTATCTTCCTCCGCCGCCACCACCACCACAGTCGGCCGTAGTAAAATGGCCTAGTTCTTCTGGCCTGGCCAGCGATAGGATAGGTCTGTGTGTGTGTGTGTGTGTGTGTGTGTGTGTGTGTGTGTGTGTGTGTGTGTGTGTGTGTGTGTGTGTGTGTGTGTGTGTGTCAGAACTCGTTAAAGGCCAAGAGGCGGAGTGTCGTGGCTGTGCCGAGCTGACACAGTGTGTATAGTAGCACTGACGGTTGGTGGTGCGGGTGGTTTGTCTGCTGGAGGTCAGTATGTGGTGTGTGTGTGTGTGTGTGTGTGTGTGTGTGTGTGTGTGTGTGTGTGTGTGTGTGTGTGTGTGTGTGTGTGTGTGTGTGTGTGTACATGCCTGTTCATGAGCGTTTAGTATGTGTGATTTTGTGTGTTCATTTATGTGTCATTCAGTTACGTTTATTTTGTCAGACTGTGAGATAGGATGGAATTAGATGCAGTGTAGCCGCTCAGCACAGTATCGTGTGATAGGATGAGATATCAGGCAGTGTCATAGTGTTGTAGCCACTGACTCTCAATGAGCCGCTGAATATACTGTAGTATAGAGCAGTCGTTCCCAAACTGGGGGACGGGGCCCCCTGGGTCACAGACAGAAAGGATTTAACCTAATTCTGTAAAGGGGTTAGTAACACTATTTACTTCTATGGATTATAAATATAGTGAATTCAGGTAAGTTGGGCCACTTTTTTGCATTTAAGCGAAAAATTAAAAGTGACCAAATTTACCTGAATTCCTACATTTACTATTCCTGTGAATTTCCAATTAAAATGAAGCTAGTTAATGCCCGAAAAGTGTTTTGCGTTTGGAATAGGACAGGGGAAGGGGGTACAAATATTCTTAGGTTAAAAAGGGGTTCCCAGCAGAAAAAAAGCTTGAGAACCACCGTGTATAGTGTCATGTGATGGGGAGCAGTGGCGTAGTGGCATCGTGTCGTAGTGGCATCGTGTCGTAGTGGCATCGTGTCATAGTGGCGTAGTGGCGTAGAGTCGTAGCTGGATGCTGCTGCTGCTGGCAAGGCTAATGTGGAGGGGATGGCTGCTGCTGTGGCATCTCATTCCACACTGTGTCCGGGCCGCCTTATGTATATTTTACTCACCCTATGTGTCTGGGGTAATTACAGGATTAAAAGGCACTGTGTGTGTGTGTGTGTGTGTGTGTGTGTGTGTGTGTGTGTGTGTGTGTGTGTGTGTGTGTGTGTGTGTGTGTGTGTGTATGGGTGTATGTGTGTACATATCCGCGCGCGTGTGTGTGCGTGTGCGTGTGCGTGTGCGTGTGTGTGTGTGAGAGAGAGAGAGAGAGAGAGAGAGAGAGAGAGAGAGAGAGAGAGAGAGAGAGAGAGAGAGTGTGCATGTGTGCTTGTACGTACATATCCATGTGTGTGTCTGTCCTGACCTCATATCAACCAACAGAATGTCACCAACACCCGAAATGTGTTATGTGGCCGTGGCATTGTTTTTAAATGGCCATCCTCCTCAGCCACCATTTCCATTTCCACTCGTGTAATCACTTTCTCTCTGTTGCCCCTATGCTACTCCTCTCCTCTCCTCCTCGCTCTGTCTGCCTTCTCCTCCGGGTGAGGCCAGACTGTTGAGTTGGCACTTTTCAGGAGAGGAAATGCATGTCGGCATTGGGCTCCAGTACAGTACTGTACACAGTAAAAAAAAATATATAATGCAGTGTTAAATCATCAGCACTCATAGAGTTGATTTAACATCCCCTTGGGTGTATTATGTCTTAGTGTTGAATTAACACTGTTTTTTTTTTTTTAACTGTCAGGAGATATGTGGTCAGGAGATATGTGGTGATAGTCTCTATACTCCAGGGGTGTCAAACTCAAGACTGAGAACTGAGTCACGTGCCAAAGTCATTTATCTTAAAAAAAGGGATAAATTTGTGCATGCATGCACTTAATAATAGGTCAATTTTACATACTTCTTGCCATCATACAGTATGTAGTTCAAATGTGCCTGCACATATTGTGTTGCATTTGATTGGGAGCTGTTTCATTGGCCTGTGCCTGCTCATATTCCTGTGACACAATTTTATGTTCAAGTCTTGTTACGCTACAATATGGGTGTGTGTATGTGGATTTGAAATTATATCGCAGGCCAGCGAGGCCAGATTTGGCCCCCGTGCCTGAGTTGGACACCCCTGCTGTTCTCTACTCTGGTGCAGTACACAGTAAAAAAGCAGTGCTAATTCAACACTTCGCGAGTCAGTTTAATACCCTGCCTCAGTTCAGCAGCCATTGCAGCGTCACTCCGACCTGACAGCGTTGTTTGTTTACGCCGTCTTTGGCTGTTGTCGCGGTATGTGGGTCATGTTGATAGCACAGCGGCAGCATTTGGGTTTGAGTTAAGAGAGCGGCGACAACCAAGCAGACGCGCGCGTGCACGCGCGCACGCACACACACACACACACACACACACACACACACACACACACACACACACACACACACACACACACCATATGAAGTGTAGAACTGACATATGCAGGCACACAAATATACCAGTACACGCACACACGCACGCACACACACACACACACACACACACAGACACACAGACACACAGACACACACAGACACACAGACACACACACACACACACACACACACACACACACACACACACACACACACACACACACACACAGATGCACCCCCCCCCAACCACACACACACACACATACACACACACAGCACAACACAGCACATGCAAATCAATCCTAACATGACAGGCTGAGATTGAGAAATGACAGGCATTCATGGTAGGCAGGTGCATGCGTGGCCGCCTGGCTTTAAAAGCAGCCTCGTTCCCTGATGTCTGGCACACTACACTAAACGCCAGTCAGCGTTGCATCCTCGCTTGCTGCTGCTTACTGCTGCTGCTGCTGCAGCGTGTTGGCCAGCGATATTGAGGGGCCTGTCTAGACGCGAGGAAGGTTGAACGGGGACAGCAGCCGCAGCCTTAACTCTTAAAGGTGTGGTTTATCGAGCTTTGTGGAGACTGAGGCATTTGCTGTAACGATACATGTGGTTACCTGAAGACAAATGATTGGATTTTGTTCTGGTTATTTCCTCACATTTACTTTTGAAGTTGTGGGCTATTGAGCGTTGTAGAGAGAAAAAAACATCCTCTGTAACGATCTATATGTGTTAACCTGCAGACAGACAACTTGATGTCAGTGGTTATTCACCATACCTTACTTAAAGGATAAGGTATTTACCATACCTTACTTAAAGGATAACAACATGCAGTTGTAATGCTCACATTACCCTGGACTTGTCAGTACCTGAGTTTTTTTCTTCTTTTTCAGCCTTTTCCGAGATCCTGGTCATTGTAATGGATGTAGTGGCTTGTTTACATTAAAAAAAAAAAAACATTTTTATTTATTCACAAAAACATTCAAAAGGTTATGCAACATCAGCAGACAACTAACAAACAGTGGTACCTTTTGGGAAAATATTTAGATGTAGGCCTATGTTAATTTAAAAAAAAATGTTAACAAAAGCTGCCCCCATTAGAATAGCTCATATCTCGGAAAGGGCTGAGCCAAGGGTAGCGTGAGCAGTGCAGCAGCATATTGAAATTGACTGAAGTGGTCCTTTAACTTAACTTACCTTACCATATGGTTACCTACAGACAAATAATGTGAGTTCATTCTGGTTATTAGTACATTTCCTTATCGAACATTATAAAGCAGGAACATTGTAGAATGAGATGATACGATTATGATACGATTGATGTGGTTACCTGCAGAGAGATAATTTGATTTCATTCCGGTTATTTATTTAACCTTACCTTCTTTACATGACATTACTTTGTATTGATTAGAAACTCTCTAGTTTCTCTGGAAATCCAATTGAAATCAGATTTAGTCATGTTTGTCCGCCACGTAACCAGAGATTTTTCAGAATTCCCAATACACTTGATGTAATGCTTTAACCTGACATTGCTGAGCATGTATCCACAGTGCAGCCTATGTGGTACTTATACAATACTTGCCAATTTACTGTATGTAATCTAAAATCCTTTATAACTTTCACGTCACACTGGTAAATCCCATGACTGTATATAATGGCTTATGTAATTTGAAGATTTGCAGTCAGTCGGTGGGTGCCCCACTAAAAGCTAATCTGGCCCCATTGACAGGCAGAGCTAAAAGCTAAGAGCTAATCTAATCTAATTGTCAGGGACAGAAGACGACCCAAGAGCGCAAGTTCAAATTCAGAGTTGTTTATTGAAGGGTTCAGGGGGGAAGAGGAGTGAGTGAATCTTGAGGTCTTTGGAGGTGCCGGTTCCAGGGGTGCTAGGAGTGCCAGGGGTGTCAGGGGTTCCAGGGGTGCTTGGGGCTCTGGGGTTTTGCAGGGTCCTGTGGGTTACCTGGGGCTCACCAAGTGTCCGGGGGTTTCCAGTCCAAAGTGCCTAGTGTGTGTGTCCCCCAGTGATCGAGCGGCGTGTCGGGCTGAGGGTGGTGAAGCGTCTGGGCTCGCTCATCTGGTGGTCGGAGAACTGGGGGAACACACACACAAAAGCAATATGAATGGCAGGCAGAAGTACAGACCAGGGCTAGGCAATAATCGTGGTGAGAGACAGAAGGCAGAATCGAGTTACCGGAGGGGCTGAAGATCAGAGAGTAGTCGAGGTCCAGAATGCAGGTCGGGATAGTCGGGGCAGTAGAACAGGGAGGCAGTCAAGAGGATCGGAATCAGACAGGAGTCAGAGCGTAGACAGGCAGGTTACTGGTCCGGGTTTGAAGACGATCTGACAGGGCTTGGCTGAAAAACAGGGCTTGATATACTGGGAGAGGTTAGTGGGGAAATGCAGTGCAGCTGGCAGAGTAATTAGAACAGAGTGAGGCAAGGTGAGGATGGTGAGTGGGAAATGCAGTGCAGCTGGCCAGGTAACAAGAGCAGAGCAGGGCGGAGCCAGGTGGAGCTCGTTAGGCAGAGTAGGGAGAGAGTGAGCAGAGTGGCAGAGAATTGAATGCAATTAAGGTTGCTACCAGGGAGAGAGAGAGTGCTCATGACAGGACCCCCCCTCCAAGGGACGGCCCCAGAAGTCCCAAGAATAACATCATGCCGGGAGGGTGGAGGGGAGCAGGCGGCGGGTCAGAACTCCTCCGAGCGGTCCGAGTGAATATCCTCATCCTCAGAAGGAGCTGGAGGGCCACGGTCGGGAGACAGGACAGGCACTGAGACAGGAGCAGGGTCAGGCACAGGACAGGAAGCAGGGCGGGCAGGACGGCTAGGGACCCCTCTTGGACGGCCCCTACGGATTGCAGGCTGATCAGGATGTAGTCGGTGGAAGTCAGTGATGAGGGTCCGGTCCACTATCCTCCTGGCCGGGATCCAGGTCCTCTCCTCTGGACCATATCCCTCCCAGTCAACGAGGTACTGGAGACCCCTACCCCTTCGCCTAGAGCGGAGCAGCCGCCGGACGGTGAAGACAGGACCGCCATCTACGAGGCGCGGAGGAGGTGGCGCCGGAGCTGCAGGGACCAGGGGACTTTCATGGACCGGCTTGACCTTGGAGACGTGGAAGGTGGGGTGGACCCGCATGGAAGCGGGCAACTGAAGTCGGACCGCCGTTGGACTGATGACTTTCTGCACAGGAAAAGGACCAATGAAGCGAGGGGCCAGCTTTCGTGATTCAACCCGCAGCGGCAGATCCCGGGCAGACAGCCAGACCTTCTGACCAACCCGGTAAGTAGGTGCTGGGGTCCTCCGTCGGTTGGCACCGACGGCGTAGCTGGTTCCAGACTTCAGGAGCACAGTGCGAGCCTGGGCCCAAGTGCGGCGGCAGCGGCGGGCATACGCAAGAGCAGACGGACAGGTGGCATCCGCTTCCTGGCTGGCAAACAGTGGAGGTTGATACCCGTAGACACACTGAAAGGGGGAGAGCCCGGTGGAGGAACTGGTGAGTGAATTATGGGCATATTCCACCCAGAGCAGGTGTTGAGCCCAGGCCCGGGGATTTTGGGAGGCCACACACCTCAGTGCCTTCTCCAGCTCCTGGTTCATGCGTTCAGTCTGGCCGTTTGACTGCGGGTGGAATCCAGACGATAGGCTGGCGGTGGCCCCAAGGAGATGACAGAACTCCTTCCAAAAGGTTGCTGAGAATTGCGGGCCCCGGTCTGACACTATATCCTGGGGTAGGCCATGGATACGAAACACATGTTCCAGGACCACCTGGGCGGTCTCCTTAGCAGAGGGTAGTTTGGGAAGGGGCACGAAGTGGGTCATCTTACTAAAGCGGTCAACAATGGTAAGGATGACTGTGTGTCCGTCAGAGGGCGGAAGGCCCGTAACAAAGTCCAGTGAAACGTGGGACCAGGGCCTCTTGGGTATGAGTAGGGGTTGCAGCAACCCAGCAGGAGGCTGGTTGGGGGTCTTGTTTCGGTTACAAGTGGGACAAGCTCGGATGAATTCTCGGACATCCCGTCTCATTCGCCGCCACCAGAACCGCTGGCGGACCAGATGAAGGGTGCGAGTGATGCCGGGATGACAGGCCAGACGGGATTCGTGCCCCCACTGAATCACAGGTGACCTGAGATTTGCTGGAACAAACAGACGGTTGGGGGCGCTGGTGCTTGGGCCTGGCTGGTCCCGAAGAGCCTCCATGACCTGCTTCTCGATCTCCCAGGTGAGGGCCGCTACGACAAAGTGGCTGGGAAGAATGGGGGCTGTCATGGCGGTGGTCTCGTCCTTCTGAAACATCCGGGAAAGAGCATCAGGTTTGATGTTGCGAGATCCCGGGCGGTAGGAGAGCGTGAAATTGAAGCGCGTAAAGAACAGAGACCACCGCTGTTGACGGGAGTTCAGCCTCCTGGCTGTTTGGATATACTCCAGGTTTTTGTGGTCTGTCCACACTACGAATGGTTCCTTTGACCCCTCTAACCAGTGCCGCCATTCTTCAAGGGCGAGCTTGACAGCCAACAGCTCGCGGTTCCCAATGTCGTAGTTGCATTCGGCAGGGGTTAGCCGACGGGAGTAGAAGGCACAGGGGTGCATCTTGCCATCCTCAGCTGCTCTTTGAGAAAGCACTGCACCCACTCCCACGTCCGAAGCATCTACCTCCACCACAAACTGCCTTGCTGCATCTGGCATCTGGAGGATGGGAGCAGAAGTGAAACATGTCTTGAGGATATTGAAGGCCTTATCAGCAGCTGATGTCCATTGGTACGGTTGTTTAGTGCTGGTTAGCGCAGTGAGGGGTGCAGCCACTGTGCTATAGTTTCTGATGAATCTCCTATAAAAGTTGGCAAAGCCCAGGAACTGTTGCAACTTTTTCCGAGACTCAGGAACTGGCCAGGAAGTGACAGCCGACACCTTCGTGAGATCCATCTGAATGCTGCCCTCGGTCACCACATACCCCAGGAATGAAACGGTTTTGGCATGGAACTCGCACTTCTCTGCCTTCACGAAAAGAGAGTTCTCCAGCAGGCGGCGCAGGACCAACTGGACGTGGTGCGTGTGTTCTGACAGAGTCTTTGAGAATATTAAAATATCGTCAAGGTACACAAATACGAACGTATTTAGCATGTCCCTGAGGATATCATTCACTAGGGCTTGAAAAACTGCTGGGGCATTGGTGAGGCCGAAGGGCATGACGAGATATTCATAGTGGCCGGTTGGTGTGTTGAACGCTGTCTTCCATTCGTCTCCCTCCCTCATCCGCACCAGATGGTAGGCATTGCGAAGGTCCAGCTTTGTGAATACAGTGGCTCCCTGCAGCAGTTCGAAGGCAGACGAAAGTAAGGGCAGTGGGTAGCGATTCTTAACCGTGATGTCGTTCAGACCCCGGTAATCTATGCATGGACGAAGAGAACCGTCCTTCTTGCCGACAAAGAAGAATCCCGCTCCTGCGGGGGAAGATGACGGTCTAATTATCCCGGCGGCAAGAGAGTCATTAATGTAGTCCTCCATGGCCTTTCTTTCCGGGGCTGACAGTGAATACAGACGACCCTTGGGAGGTGCTGTGCCAGGCAGGAGATCAATCGCGCAGTCATAGGGTCTGTGTGGGGGTAGAGATGTCGCCTTGGATTTGTTGAACACCTCTTTCAGGCTGTGGTAACAGGCCGGAACATTGGATATGTCGGGGGAAGCGCTAGGTCTTTCCCGGTGAACGGGCAGGGTGGCCCCCCTTAAACAGGTCTGGTGACAACTCCTTCCCCACTCACGGACTGTTCCTGTCTCCCAGTCGATGTGGGGGTTGTGCTGACGGAGCCACGGGTATCCAAGAATGAGTGGTTGGCCAGGTGAGTGTAGGAGGTGAAACTGGATAGACTCCTGGTGGTTTCCTGACAGCAGGATTGTCACAGGGGTGGAGATATGAGTGACAGTGCCAAGATGATGCCCATCCAGGGCTCGTGCAGGAATGGGTTGTGTCAGTTGATGATGGTTCACGCCCAGTTGCCGTGCAAGCTCAGGGTCCATGATGTTTGCTTCGGCTCCGGAATCCACAAGGGCGGCCAATGTATGAGTCTTGTCAGAAAGCTGAAGGCGGAGATGAAGCAGGGTTTTTCGGATGGAGGGAGACTGAAGAGTTGTTGAGCTCACCCGGATCTCCCCTACACCTGGTGAGCTGCGGCTTTTCCCGGACAAGTGGCGACACTGTGATTTTCACCACCACAGTAGAGGCAAAGGTTGGAGCTTAGACGGCGCCGACGCTCCTCGGGAGTCAGAGAGGCACGGCCAATCTCCATGGGCTCAGGCTGATTGAGTTGGCTTTGGGACTTGACAGGCAGGGGCTGGACAGAGGCGGTATCGACCTGAGTGCGGATGGCAGGTTGACTGAGACGGCCCTTCTCCCTCCCCCGGGTCTGTATACGGCGGTCAATGCGGACGGCAAGGTCAATGGCGGCATCAAGCGTTGAGGGCGGGTCATGGGAAACAAGCGCGTCTTTGATATAGTCCGCCAGGCTATGGAGGAAGGCTTGCACCAGTGCCTCTGGGTTAAACGAGCTTTGACTGGCCAGGGTACGAAAGTCAATGGAGAAGTCTGCCACTGTCCGATTGCCCTGACGGATGGTGAGCAGAGCTTGTGACGCTTCGGCTGTTGGCGAGCCTAGGTCAAAGACCTTTAACATCTCCTCCTCAAAGGCACTGAAGGAGGCACAGGCTGGGGTTTGCCGGTCGAATTCCGCCGTTCCCCACAACCGAGCTCGACCGGTGAGATGTGTGATGACATACCCCACCTTGGCTCCCTCTGTTGAGAAAGTCCTGGGCTGTAGTGCAAACTGGATTCGGCAGCTGCTCAAGAATGGTCTTACTTGCTTCTGGTTGCCATCAAAACGTTCCGGGTTCCCAATCTTTGGTTCAGGAGTGTGGGGATCTGGTGGCAGCACTGCCGGGCCTGCAGCATTGGGACCTCCAGCGGAGGGATGAAGGAGTGTCGGTGGTACAGGAACAGAAGGACCAGGGAGGGGTGCAGGTGGAGTAGCCGGGTTTGAGAGTAGTAGCAGGGCTTGGGCTAGCTGTTGTTGCTGCAGTTGGAACTGTTGCTGTTGTAGCTGAAACTGTTGCTGCTGCTGCTGAAGCTGTTGCTGTTGCTGCTGGATCTGTTGTTGCTGCTGGTTGAATTGCTGTTGTTGTTGGTTGCCTAGCTGGAGAAGGGAAGCGATGTCGCCAGCCATCCGATTTATGTCTCCCTCAGAGCGTTCCAATCGCTGTAGGGCAGTCATCTCTGGCTCTTCTTCCATCGTGGTCAGGGAGTGCGCTGGGTCCATGATGGTCAGATCGTTCTGTCAGGGACAGAAGACGACCCAAGAGCGCAAGTTCAAATTCAGAGTTGTTTATTGAAGGGTTCAGGGGGGAAGAGGAGTGAGTGAATCTTGAGGTCTTTGGAGGTGCCGGTTCCAGGGGTGCTAGGAGTGCCAGGGGTGTCAGGGGTTCCAGGGGTGCTTGGGGCTCTGGGGTTTTGCAGGGTCCTGTGGGTTACCTGGGGCTCACCAAGTGTCCGGGGGTTTCCAGTCCAAAGTGCCTAGTGTGTGTGTCCCCCAGTGATCGAGCGGCGTGTCGGGCTGAGGGTGGTGAAGCGTCTAGGCTCGCTCATCTGGTGGTCGGAGAACTGGGGGAACACACACACACAACAGCAATATGAATGGCAGGCAGAAGTACAGACCAGGGCTAGGCAATAATCGTGGTGAGAGACAGAAGGCAGAATCGAGTTACCGGAGGGGCTGAAGATCAGAGAGTAGTCGAGGTCCAGAAGGCAGGTCGGGATAGTCGGGGCAGTAGAACAGGGAGGCAGTCAAGAGGATCGGAATCAGACAGGAGTCAGAGCGTAGACAGGCAGGTTACTGGTCCGGGTTTGAAGACGATCTGACAGGGCTTGGCTGAAAAACAGGGCTTGATATACTGGGAGAGGTGAGTGGGAAATGCAGTGCAGCTGGCAGAGTAATTAGAACAGAGTGAGGCAAGGTGAGGATGGTGAGTGGGAAATGCAGTGCAGCTGGCCAGGTAACAAGAGCAGAGCAGGGCGGAGCCAGGTGGAGCTCGTTAGGCAGAGTAGGGAGAGAGTGAGCAGAGTGGCAGAGAATTGAATGCAATTAAGGTTGCTACCA
>NC_085863.1:35614047-35616547 GCF_034702125.1 Engraulis encrasicolus
TGTGACTCACCCACGTCCATTCAGAACTGCAGAATAAAGTGTGATGTCCTAGCTCTGTGTTCTCACACAGAAAACTCCAATGGAAACAGCTGTGGCATATCTTGTTATAGCTGGTGTGTTTGTGCTAGTGCTGACATGTATTGAAAAAAATACAATATCCAGCGCACAGGAACGATAAACACATGCACATACATACGCACCTCTCCACACACACACACACACACACACACACACACACACACACACACACACACACACACACACACACACACACACACACACACACACACACACATCCATGCACATACTACACACGCACACGCATCTCGCACACATATACACACAACCTGACAATATTGGAGTGAGTGGGGATTCAAATTTCAAATTTGTATGCTTGTGAATCAATGTGATATTGTGCTGTCTGTGCAGAGCAGAAGGCAGCACAACAAGGTAACTCATGGTAAATCAGGAATGCTATAGTCGCATAGTGTAAGTGCAAGCACACCTCGCCTTCACCTGCGTCAGAAGAGACGTCAGAGGAGGGAAAAATTCATCAAGGTCAACACCTATTCTAATGTGTATTTCACTTTGTTTTACTGTTAATTCAACACTTAGAGAGTCAATTCAACTCAAGATTCTTCTACAGTGTATTTGATCCCACAGTGCTTTCTAAGTGATGAAATAATTGTGTTTACTGCATTTACTGTATACGTTCCTAATGTGATGGAGCAGTGATAGCCTACTCTCAATGTCCAGTATACACAGTAAAACATTGTTAACCCAGCACTTAGAGAGTTCTCTGGGACCAAATACACTCTAGAAGATGTTACATCGACTCTTAAGAGTTGAATTAATTCTACATATTTTACAGTACACTCACTGCAATAGCAAATAGCAACAGCGGTGGTTGAAATGGGAATTGTCGACACATTTGCAGCACTTATGCTCACAACGATGCTGTCTGTATGAGAATGTGAGTAAGTGAGATGGAGAGAATGGGAGAGAGATAGGAAGAGAAAGGAAGAGGAAGAAAAGGGGGAGAAAAGTAAAGGAAAGAGCGATAGAACAATAGGTGAGAGAGAGAGGGAGGATGGATGGAGAGAGGGATGGAGAGATAGACCAGCAGAGAGAGAGTGAAGGAGAGAGAGAGAGAGAGAGAGAGAGAGAGTGCTAGAGAGAGCGTGGTGTCTTTGAATTGTATTAATCAAGGACCAATGTCAGTTCCCACTGAAAGCACAAAATATCCAGCGTGTGTTTGGACAGGTGCAGAATGGCCATGCATACTGAGATGCTCTGCCCATTGGGGAGTCTGTGTGAGTGGGTGCATCTGCAAGCGTATGTGTGAGTGTTTGTGTGTGAACGTATGTGTGTGTGAGGGGCACAGGTGTGTTTGTGTTGTGTGGTGGGGGGTCGGGCGGGGCTGCATAGGTGTTTGTGTTTTGCCCTTTTGCTTTCCACATGTCAAGAATATGTAGAGTCTCTGATCAGGATATTTATTCGGGAAGGATGTCAGAGTGCTCTCTCTCTCTCTCTCTCTCTCTCTCTCTCTCTCTCTCTCTCTCTCTCTCTCTCTCTCTCTCCAGTTTCCTCCAGTATCTGTGCCACACATAGACAGTTCACAAACACACACACACACTCACACACACACACACACACACACACACACACACACACACACACACACACACACACACACACACACACACACACACACACACACACACACACACAGAAGTGAGAGAGATGCAGAGATGTGAGCTGTGTGTGTCTGTCGTCCTCAGCTGGCATGGCTGGCTGCTGTAGGTGGGGAGAGTGCTTGTTGTTGATTCATCCCCCCCTCCCTCTTTGTCACCACTTCCTGTCCACAGACAGCAGAGAAAATGGCAAGCGATCATTATTAGAGATGTACTGATGAGAGTGCTCACATGGCCCATGCTATCTATCTATCTCTCTATCTCTCTCTCTCTCTCTCTCTCTCTCTCTCTCTCTCTCTCACACACTCTCATTCTCTCTCTGTGTGAGTGTGTGTGTGTGTGTGTGTGTGTGTGTGTGTGTGTGTGTGTGTGTGTGTGTGTGTGTGTGTGTGTGTGTGTGTGTGTGTGTGTGTGTGTGTGCGTGCGCATGTGCGTGTGCACTGTCTTCACTGTATGAAACAGAGACTGGAAGAAAGTGGAGAAGTGCACGTCTGTATGTGTAGTTGTGTTTGTGTGTTTGTCTGCGTGTTTTAATGTGTTTGTCTGCATTTGTGATGTGTATGTGAAATACATAATATATATACCCCTGCCTTCACTACTACATATACCAGAGTGAAAGGAGGGTCCCAGGTTGTAGTCAGTGTAAACAATCCTGGGTAAGTCGCTGCACTGTCAAGTACTACGATAGAGCCCGAATGTTTCTTCATATGGCTAGGATGTTTAGTCTAAAGCGTTTGCACTATTCCACGTCGGGACAAACCCGACATCAATACTTTGTCCGCATGCAGCCTCTTATCACTCTGACA